>NC_136496.1:32899935-32949935 GCF_053919585.1 Euprymna scolopes | reverse complement strand
TATCTTGACCCCCCCCCCCACACACAATATATATATATATATATATATATATATATATATATATATATATATATATATATGAAAAATGGCCTACGTAAACGCGATGACGTTTCCGCAAGCCCGTGCTTCGTCAGGGTCGCCAGATAAGTCTTTCATTGTTATTCTTTAACCCTGAAAAAGCATAAGTGCTATGGAAACTTAATCGTATTAACGTATACCAATCTAAATGTTTATCTAATAACTATGTAAAAGATAACTTTTAGTATTGTGCACTTTAGAAATGATATTCGTTTTACGTAGTACACGAATCGCTAAAAGACATTTTACAGTCTTAGTTTCGCACGACGAATGTTCCTTTCGTTGAATGCCAGCGTTCATAGAACAATGCCTCAAATATCAACTAAAAATGCTCATTGATAAAAATGTAGATGACGCAAATCGCTGGATGAATAAAACAAAAATAAACGTCACTTTATTGTTAATTTTCCGAGAAAATAAAATATCAATCGATGCAAAGATGAATGTTGTTCGTGACTCTGATAACTTAGACATATTTACGAAGATGAATCAGCTTTTACACAAAATCACAATATCAAATGATTGTGGAAAGAAGCTGTTCCAACGCTAATATACAAACATTTCTGATCATAAATTCCCGACAGATTTTATTTAATTGTGTGTATTTTATTTTAATTCAAACTTTTAATAAATTGTTGCTTTTGTTTTCATATCTCTACATTTATAAAATTAGATATATGTATATGCTTGTGTATTTTTATATACATGATTCATACCTAAACGAATTAACCGATGAGTATTATGAAGTTTGAAACCAAATTACTCAACGTGAGGAGTCGATGTAGAAAAATTTTAGTGTAATTAGAATTTTTACAAAATGTAAAAATTCCGATGTCTCTGATTTTTATGAAATTTTGAAAATATGAATAAAACCGGAATGAGTAAATATTACCAAAATTCTAGTTGTAGAACACACCAAAGTGGGCTTGCTTCCCAGCTGGCTATAAGATATTTATTGTTAATGTCTTAAGGCGTCCTCTAGTATAATTATACCCTACTCAAGTTCTATTACCGATCACAGTGTTGTATCACTGTCTAACCTTTATCCTAGAGTGGCTTCCGAGCCTTAATAAACTGTGTCCACAAGTAATATACTTAGAAGTAGCCCATAAAATGTAGTAGAGAGGAAGATTATTCTTTTATTGTTTAAATAACCTCTAGCATTGTTTAAATTATCTATATTGTTCTAAAAGATGCTGGAAGTATTCCCCGTTGACATCCATTCATTTCTGGGCACGTTTAACAACGTTTGCAGATACTGCCTGTAGATCTTCTATGCTGATTCTTCTGATAGCATTGGTAATGTTCTCCTTTAGTTGGTCTTGATTGTGAGGATTATTTGCATAAACTTTTTGTTTTAAAGTCCTCTGAATATAAAAATCACATGATGACAAGTCCAGGGAACGTGGTGGCCATAACCCTTTGCTTATTGTTCTCTCTTCCGTAAATATGTCATGAAATCGTGTCAGGCGTGTGGCATGTAGTGCGATCTTGTTCGAAAAAGAACTGCATTTGTTCTTGCGGAGTCAGGTGGTAGTTTAGTTAAGAGAAAGTTAGAGAGATCGGGCTATTTAAAGTGGGCCACCTTATATATATATATATATATATATATATATAAATTGATATACTTTTTAGCAAAAATGATGCAATAATCCGCCCAAACTTCATCCTTGCACGCCTATAGCCACTACATGTGTCCGTTGCGTGTTTTACAAGCTTATACAGAATACAATATACATCTAAATACTCATGCAACGTATTGAGTATTCACGTGTATTTGCGCATACGGATTGGAAGGTTCGGTGATAGAGAACAATAGGCGATCCAATGTCTGCATCAAACAGATAAAAACTATTTTCTAAAAACTCCCTATTCACCTATAATTTGCTTACTTTTAGTTTAAATTACTCTACACTCCATATATATATATATATATATATATATATATATATATATATATATATATATATATATATATATATATATATATATACCCAATGAAATTATCAAGGGATACATATTTAACAAGGCAAGCATATCAAGAAAGAAAACGCTCAACCCTGTTAGGAAGAACAATTATATTAAATAAGACACGAGGAATAAAACTTACAAATGACATTGTTATATCATCAAATAAATGACACAAAAGAAATAGAGTAAAACCTGTCTTTGCCAAAATTCGAAATTCCATGGCCTAAAGAGTTTTTTCTCTTTTACTTGTTCCTTAAGGATCTGGTGATATAACAATGTTGTTTTATCTTTTATTCTTCATGTTTTTTTTTAAACACACACACACACACACACACACACACACGCACATATATATATATATATATATATATATATATATATATATATATCCAAAAACTCTCTCTCTCTCTATATATATATATATATATATTTATATATATATATATATATATATATATATATATATAATATAGACAGACAAATATACAAATATATGTATAATTTATGCTTATATAGAGAGAGAGTGAGAGAGAGTGTGCGTGTGAGAGAGAGAGATAGAGAGAAAGAGAAAGAGAGAGAACCCTAATAAAATGTATACAGTCTTTAAATGACCATAAAATCAACATTTATTCTAAACTAGCTGGGAGCTCGGCGTTGCTCAGTCGTAAAATACGCTTAAATATTATTTTTAATGCACACAGAAACTGAGAGACGTGTATGCGAATATTATGTTTTTTTTCTCTAAACAGTTCACTTCTTGTAAGTAAAAAAAGAGAAAATACTCGGGCTAAGATTAAAACAAGAACTTACAGATAATGAGTCAGGTACGGTAACCATTGGGCCAGCTTAACATGATCCTTACAGGTGTTTTCTAACCTACTTATTTTTTACATAAGTAATCTGTCATGTAAACTATCCACGCATGCACCTTCGTGAAATAGTTAGCAAACAGTTTAACACTCGACAACCCCTATGTACCAATTTTACAATTTTGAACCCGGATTACCCCGTTTTTCTGGATGAAAACCTATTAAAATTTTTCCACATATTTGAATATCCTATATAGCAAATTCCAAGTCTGTAGATCAAAAGTCCATTGGGAATATAGGATGACAAGTGTCTCCACACACACATCTTTATTTTTATATATATACTAGCATTTCAGCTCGGCTTGACCGGGTGTTTGGAAGTGTATGTTGAGCAAAAAAAAAAAAAAAAAAAAAAAAGGTAAATTTTTTAAAACTTTGAATTATATTATGACCCCTCAACATTTAGTGTTTTGTGCTCAAATCAAATTATTAAGTTGGATCCATGTCCAAAGAACCTATATTTAAAATTTCAAGTGTTTATACCCAAAATTGTCGGAGGAGTTTAGTAGAGTTCTCAAAAGTCAAATCGTTGAACTTTGACCCCTTAACAGCCAAGTTTCTGGCCGAAAATTGATTACAAAGCTTTCCCCAATTCTCAATACCCTGTATATCAAATTTCGAGTCTGTAGACTGAAAATTGACAGAGTTATTGCGTAGGGAAATGTACGCAAACAGACACACACATATACACAGACACGTTCACTTTTATAGATATATAGATATATAAAAAAAGTTCCATGCAGCAAAAGGCTGTGAACACATATTGAAATACGGCAATTATTGGAAGTGTTAAAATTGATGGTCATTATTTCCATGAACAGCTGGTAACGGTCACAGACTGAGAGGTTATCATAACATTTTTCGGGAGTCACCCTAAAGAGTATACTTAAAAGTTAATCGCCCCTGAACCTAATAACAGATCTCACATGGAGTCTTTGATAATCTAAAAAAAACTTTCTTAACATTCAAATGAAAAACATTTGGGGTTAAAAGCAAAGAAAGAAACTACATTGTACGTCGTATTTTTCTGTGCACGTAACTATCACCTGGCAGCTGTGCTTCTGCACTCCAAGTTATTCTTAGAACGAAAAGAATCCCCGGGGCGATATCAGGGTTAACGAATCTCGTATTTCTGACCTTGCTTTGAAACATCTGAGTGCCACACGAATAAGGTTATGAATATACACCATCTCGACTCACTATGTCATAGTATTTCTTCATTTGTTTGTTTGTTTTTTGTTTTTTTTACGCACGCGTCTAGTAACTCCCCTCCCCATCTTCCAACATGCAAAGACAACTTATATGAAGGAAGCATACTCTCGTCGTATCGGCATATTCTGCTGAATGATGCGGGCAATTTCGGAAGACTTGCTTTGATAAAGATTTACTTAAATTATTTATAAAAGCTTTTGTTTCAGGTGTGAACTGGCTCCTGCGATCGCTGAATCAGCTTGCTTTCTTGAACACACAGTAGTTCTCAGATGTCGCGGATTATCGGCCGTTTACCATGAAACATTGTTTCAGGGATTTAAAAACAAAGCAGTATATTAATCATGGCTCCCGAGCAGTGTCTATAAAACTTCACTTCCCTTAAACAAAAAAACAAAAAATGTTCCGGATATTAGTCTATTTATTTATTTATTTTTTGCTTCAAATTAATTAGGCTAACCTATTCAGGTTATCAACATATATATATATATATATATATATATATATATATATATATATATATATATAAATATATATATATGTATGTATATATATATGTATATATATATATATGTATGTATATATATATATATATATATATATATATATATATATGCGTGTGTCTGTGTGTGTACGTGCGTTTGTCCGAGTTCATGGGCGCGTGTATAGACAGAAGTTAAAACTAATTAAACACATGAATAAATCATCATCAGAATGTAGAGCTTTTCCGGTTCCGTTCGGATCAATAAACGGCTTCGGAAAAGGTAATTAGAACTAAACCGGTCAAACTCTTACTCCAGACGATTTTTTTTTCATAAACTTGCTTATAGAGAATTTTATTTCATGATATACCCTGTAAATTATCCTCTTTCTCTTACACACAGACGTACGTACGTACGGACATATATATATATATTTATATATATATATATTTATATATATATATATATATATATATATATATATATATATATATATATATATATATATATATATATATTTATATAATACTGTTACTGGGAACAAACATTTATTTATGCTCGTCGAAAAAGTTACAATATATATATATATATATATATATTGTTTTTAAAATATAATGTTTTTAAAATGTAAAATTGTTTTTAAAATATAATATATCAATATATAATTATATTATATATATATGTATATTGTAAGTTACAATATATATATATATGCATATATATAATGTAACTTGCAATGTATATATATATATATATATACATATATATATATATAAATCTATAATATGAAGCTGGATGTCTCTCTCTCTCCCTCTCTTTCTCTTTCTGTGTGTGGTCACGAATAGGCTCCTATATGGTTGACTATTTTAAATAACTGATCTCATATAATGATAGAAGATGTATCGAGGATCAGGAATGGTTATGTTTGATCCGGCAGTTCGGTGGTTTATAAAAATTCTGGGGTCTGTGTTCGCGCCTGGCCCCCAAAGTATGGAAAAAAAAAACGTTTACAGGGGTCTTTGATATAGATGCACATAAGAATACTTTGATAAGTATGTTTCAACTTAAATAGGGATGGTATAATAAAATTGTGGGGTCTTCGTTCGCGCCTGTACTCCATGGAAATATCACAAACTTTAACAAAGACTGTTCATATCTATTTGTGTAAGTTGTTTCAGTTTGAAGAAATAAGGTATAATAAAATTATTGGGTGTTCTTTCGCGCCTGACTTCCATAGAATGTAAATATGTCACAAAGTTTAACAAGGTTTGTTAAAAGGGATCAGCGTCCACAATCACACCTTAACTTTAATCTTTATTCACGTTAGCTTTTATTTATTTTCTTTTAGTTGAATCATATTGTGTCGAATAAATTCACCTCATAAATTCACGTTCTTATTAAAGTGAAAGCCCCCCCCCAAAAAAAAAGTCGGAACTTTAGACAATTCTCGACAGAAATTTTGCATAACTCTGTTTTTTTTCCTTCTCTACTTGCACGTGGCACTATTTCAAAAATAGATAAATAATAAAAATAAAAACGTTACTTGTTATCGTGTTAAAAGAAGGAAAAATCCTGCTCATGTGATTACATGTCCTTTTAAAAAGATTTGCATAACCTTTTTATTTTTATTTATATATCTGTTTAAGCTTTTTGTCAGCGTACTAGAAGGAATTCACTTAATTACAACCATTTATGAGTGTTCTTTACATTACAATAGTACAACCCTGAATCCGACGGCGCAATACTACACCGTTCAATACTGTAAAACAAAACCGAAGCTGTTCTGCTTGAAAGGGCGCCATTTTCTTCCTATTTATATTTATATCGATTCTTTGCTTTAAAAAATTAAAGTAATTACGTGTTTACGTTTTTAATATCCCATTTCGCTGTTTCGGATTATTTTACTAAAGTAAGTAAAGCTTCATTATTTTTCAAACAGTTTTTGTTTCTTTGTTTTTCGATATTTCGTCGATATTATTTAGTAAGAGTATTTACGAGAAAAGCCAACAAACGACTACCCGAAAAAATAAATATACAAGAAATAAATGTTACCATAGTCAATAAAAGTTCAGTTCATGTTTTTTTTTAAATAGTTTTTAATGCTCTTTGCTTTAAATAATTTCAGCGAACCGTAATTAAAACGAAATTTGAGGCGATAACTACTTGAATGAATTTTTATATAAACTACACACGGAAAACATACACACAGACACGTTCACTTTTATAGATATATAGATATATAAAAAAAAGTTCCATGCAGCAAAAGGCTGCATATGTTTATAAATATTCCTTACGTTGACGGAACTTTCTTAAATTGTGCCCCTCCATCAAATTGAAAACGGGGCTCTCCATTTCAAGGTCGCTGTCATTTTAATTTTTTTTTAAAACCGGTTCGTGAATTAAAAAACATTTTTACAAACTACTTAAAAATACAAACCAATGAACTTTTCTACCATAAAAGTAACTTTTATTGACTATGGTAACATTTATTTCTTGTATATTTATATTATTATATATATAACATTTACTCTTTGTAAGGAAACATAATTTTGTTGGTCACTCTTGATTACGAATTGAAACAAAGTTGATATAAAAATATATTTTCGCGAAAATTATCTTTACTTTCATCATATTTTGCTTAGGGTAAAGTTTTTGAGTATCAAAACCTATCTCTTTACAGCCCCCTCCTTTTCATAACCTATCATACTTTCATCAATCACAGTCCATTTTCTGTAGGCTGTTTTTGAACCCAGTCAACAACGGGTACTTCTGCTAGTATATATATATATATATACATTACAAACACAGTCCCTTTTCTGTAGCTGTAGGCTGTTTTTGACAACGACGGGTACTTCTGATAGTATATATATATATATATATATATATATATATATATATATATATATATATACAGTGATTTAATAACATGCTTTTTTTTCTTTCATTAGATAATTATAAATGCCAATACAGCAGGCATAAACAGTAAACAGTCAGCGAGTATTCAATAACTGAAATCGGAATTTAGTATTTTGTGCTTACTTTTATTTTTCTGTTTTTCTCTCTAAATCGGCTTATAATAATTTTGATTAAATATTAACAATAATCTTTCTATCTATAGACATTAATATCCCATGCTTACGTAATATATATATATATATACATATATGAGAGAGAAAGAGAGAGTGGGAGAAAGAAGGGGAGAAAGAAAACGTACAGGATTGTTTGGAGTAGACTGACGTGTTTCCGTAGACAAAATAACGTGTTAAATGGAATAATAAAGGTGTTGCAATTAGAATCCGGTTTACCTAATTATACGTTCACCGTATTTCGCTGCTGCTGATGCAAATTCAATGATGAATGGCAAATAATATGAATATAAAAACACGTGACCTTTAAATGGCAAGAGTTATTGGAGGATCTTTTCGGGGCTGAAAGTATTGTAGCCACGTTGAGCGGACAGTTATGACAACACAGGCTTAAAGTTTCTCCTAGTTCCCTGTACAGAGTCGAAGTTCTGGGCGAATCATTTATTCTAGAGGCCTCGTTTCTAAATTCGTTGCCAATAGCCATCATCACTGGATTTTCTATCCTTTACAAAACGATAAAAAAACAACGATTAATTTAGATATTTTTAAACGGATATGAATGATTGCATACTTGCTGATCTAGTAATATTTGCATTTTACTTGATATTACATTTTCTTCTAATAAAATTATTCCAGAAAATTTTAATGAATTTTAATTATACAATTTTACCGGAAAATGATTTTATATATCTCGGTTTTTAGTCATGACCGTTTGACGCGGGAGAGGTAGGTTATTGATGGAGGCATCCAGTATTTTACACACACACACACACACACACACACACACACACACACACACACACACACACACACACACACACACACGCGCGCGCGCGCGCGCGCGCGCTCGTGCGCACACACACACAGAAAACGAGAGAGATATAGAGAGAGAGAGATAGAGAGAGAGAAGTGAGAGCGAGAGCGACAGAAAGAATGAGAGAGCATTTATATCTTCTTATCCGTCAGTTTGCCTGTTTACTGGTCTCTCTCGTAAAATTATTAAAATAATATCCAGGGAAACAGTATTTCGAACTAGATCACAGCTGAAACATTTACGTACATCTGTAACCAATAACGTTTCTATAAATAAAAGAATTTATACTCTATAAACACACACACACATACACACGCATATGAGAGGGAGAGAGAGAGAGAGAGAGAGAGAGAGAGAGAGAGAGAGAGAGAGAAATAAAACAATATAAATTATAATATTTATATATTCAAACCGGCTTAAAAAGACAAAATGCAAACGGATTATTCGTTTCCAAAGCTCTTTCTACCATCATCGCATCAAAGAAAATAAAAAAGATCAGGATAAAGGGGTTATGATGAAAGCTATAGTGAATTACAACTCTGAAAATAGCACTACTGATAGTGTTAAACTTTCTAGTGAACTTAAGTTTTCTATTCGTTTCTAGCCTTATAATCGTTAGTTTTATTGTTGTAACGAGACTTGATTCATCAAACTCCATTTTCATATTCTGCATTGATCTTAAAGGTTTCCAGACATCATCTGCGTTAGCATTTCGCACTGAATTACATTTAATCGATTTTCAATGATTATGTACTTTCTATCGATTTGTGTCTTCATTAGACGATTGGTAGAATAATAACTACATAATTCTAAAGCATTTCTTTTCATTATATATATATATATATGTATATGTATGTATATATATATGTATATGTATGTATATATATATATGTATATGTATGTATATATATGTATATATATATATATACTCTGGTTTTTTTATTCAAAAGTAATGCACTAGTAAATTCAACGAGGTTGTTACATAGTGCTCAATAAAAAGAGCTGATAATACTTGTTTATTGTTATATAAACATGCTCACATCCCGCTGCTACAAATAGCCAATTGTTTCCATCAAACAACAGATATCATCAGGCAGCAGCTTGACTATTCAAATGTTCAATGAATAACCTAATAATAATAATATATTATTCATTGAACATTTGAATAGTCAAGTCGCTGCCTGATGATATATGTTGTTTGATTGAAACAAGTGACTGTTTGTAGCAGCGGAATGTGAGCATGTTTATAAAACAATAAACAAGTATATATGTATATATATAAATATATATATATATATATATGTATATATATATATATATATATCTCTATATGTATATATATATCTATATATATGTATATATATCTATATAAATATATATATACATATATATATAGAAATATATATACATATATATAGAGATATATATATATAGAAATATATATAGAGAAATATATATATATACATATATATATATAGAAATATATATATATATAGAAATATGTGTATAGAAATATATATATATATATATACATATATATACATATATATAACTACTTAATTTACTCACATAAAATTAATATACGAATGGGCCTGAGGTCATCTCGTCAGCATCAGACAAGGCCAAGCTATTTGCCAAGAACTGTGCAGCTTATTCTACCCTATGAGATAAAGGCCATCAACTCCCCGTTTTACCTCCTATAACAGACAACACACTATGCAACATACAAATATCTGTGCGTGATGTCGCCAAGCTAATCAAGAACTGATTTCAGTAAAGCAACTGGCCTTGACGGCATTCCAATTATAGTGTTGACAAAACTTCAACCAGAACTTGCCCCCATACTTACAACACTGTTAACCGTTGTCTTAAGGATAATAGATTCCCAACCTCCTGGAAACTCTCATCAGTATGCCCTGTATTTAAGAATTCAGGTGAGAGGTCATCTCCCTCTCAGTACAGAACAATAAGTCTCCTGTGTCATGAGTAAGTTGCTGGAATCCATATTAAATAAAGAAGTAGTCAACCACCTCAGCAGAAATAACCTTCTTAGTGACATGCAATATGGTTTCCGTTCTGCTAAATCTACAGCAGATGTGCTAACGATTATATCTCATAGAATTAGTGAGCTTCCTTCCTAGGACAATTGCTCTGACATATTAAAGGCCTTCGATAAGGTTTGGCATAAAAGCCTACTTCACAAGATTTCCAGCTACGGTATAATGGAAATTTTTTCTCAATTATTAAATCATTTTCTTTGATAGGCTCATAACAGTAGGGGTTGATGGGCAGAAATCAGAGGCCAACAGTATTAATGCTGGTGTCCCTCAAGGGTCCATCCTGGGCACAACTCTCTTTCTGATCTACATCAATGATCTCCAAAAACACATACTTAAATCATTCGTTGACATCTATGCTGATGAGACAACTATCTATGGCAACACATCTAAGACCGTAAATGAGAAAGTTCTCTCTAATTGTCTCTCCTCTGATTTTGAGCGCGTAGTACAATGAGGGAAGTGGTGGCTGGTTACATTTAATGCCTCTAAAACCAAGCTTCTATCATGAACGCTCTGATACCCATCTGATATCAATGCAAACGGATGGCTCTCGTCGGCGAGGCTCTATGTTTTGACAAACTTCTGGGATTGACCTTTACTCCTGATCTGAAATGAAACACGTATACCAAATCTGTTGCCAAGGTTGCTGGAAAAATGGTAGGATCCTTCTACCGCTCCAGTAGATATCTCACTGCTGATCCAATTCTCTATCTATATAAAAGCCAAGTACTCCAAGGATGGAGTACTGCTGCCACATCTGGGCAGGAGCTGCTAAAAAAATGCTTATCCTGCCTTGACAGAGTACAAAATAGACTTTGTAGCCTAGTGGGCGATACCCTTTTCTCTTTCCTGCAACCTCTCTCCCACAGAAGGGACGTTGCGAGCCTGTCGTTGTTTTATCGTTATTTCCATGGCAAGTGCTCGTCTGAGCTCTAATCTCTTATCCCCCTCGCCAATCTTTCACGAAAAACACCCGTCTAGCTGAAACCACTGTCAGTAATTTCCCTACTCTTTATCTGTGCCTAAATCAAAACGTAGATTCCATGAACAAAGCTTCTTTCTTAGAAGTGCACGCCTATGGAACTCTCTTCCATTTTCCTGTTTCCCACCCGACTACAACATGGATTTCTTCAAGTCCAACATAAACAAATTCCTGAGAAACCGCCCCTTAAGTAAGACACTTCATCAAATCTCCATTACTAACGATTACTACGATATTGTCCCATTGATTACTGTATATGCAATGACCCTTATCCCCAGGTGGCCTCCGGGCCTTGATAAGTGGTGACTTCCATATAAAAAAACGAACATTATTAGCTACATATTTGCATACCTGTTTCTGTAGCGATATCCACGCTAGTAGATCGAATGTCCTTCTAATGGGCTCAGATTTGGAGCACAGTTTTTCTACATAAGTAAAACCTTTTTTCATTAGAAAAAGGGTTTTTATCTAATTTTTTTCCCCCAGGAATTTGGGGAAAGGTGGAAGGGGGTAAAATGAACGGCGCAAAAATATGTGGAAGAGAAGGTCAATGAACAGTGAACACAAGCCAGTGTCTGGGCAGGAGTCTAGTGTTTGGTCTATCAAGTGTTATTTATTACTTACTGGTCAGAACCGTTCATGGGTGTTGATATGATTTTTACACTTAAATAACTTACAAATATAAATAAACACAAGTGAACCATGCATGGTTGCCCGTGAATGTATAGTGAATGAGTCATAAAAAAATAACTAAGTTTAGCATTTGCCCCCCCCCCTCTCCCTTTAGCCCCAAAAGTCCCTAGGGAACGTAAAATCCTGGTGAAAACGAACAAACAGTGCAGTTTTAGGCCTTAACATACGTAAATTTGAGTTTTGCATCATGCTAAAAAGGCAATGACTAAGTCCATCATTTGCAACCCCCCCCCATTTAGCCTCAGAAGCCCCCAAGTCCTTAACATATTTATATTGGAGCCCAGCACCATGCAAAACTGCTAAATAGACATACACAGACAATTTTGGACAAATATGGTAAAATATTCCCCAAAATGAAGTGTTTTTTATTAGCCCTAATGAGCCCCCTGGGCACACCCAAGAGTTATCGTAAAGTATAGACAAACAAAATTATATAGAAATCAGTTAGTTACAACTTTTCAGAAAGTTTTATACAAATTAAAGGCATAATTTTTTTTTTCCATAAAAAAATGTAAACTTCATCAAAAATGAACAGAAAATGTTAGAACAAGATCCACTCTTATCTGTACACGCTGATTTTAATATAAACTAGCATGGTGACCCGACGTTGCCCATAATTCTTACTAAAGTGTTTTAAACAAGCTCTATTTCCTATTTGGTTTTTATTAAGCTTTTACGTCTAATTAGGATTACTTTATAAATATTAAGGCTTTAATATTTATAATATATTTTAAGTTTACTATTTTGGATCCTCTTCGTAAACTTAATTGTATTTCTTATTTCATTACACACACACACACACACACACACACACACACACACACACACACACACACACATATATATATATATATATATATATATATTACAACACTATACATATTTTAAGGTTGTACCAGTGGTTTCATTGCGCTGAATCAACCATAAGAGGTTGCAAAGAAACAGCGCAAATTCATCAGCGACAATTTTTCAATGTCGCTGATGAATTTGCACTGTCTCTTTCCAACCGCTTATGGTTGATTCAGCGCAATGAAACCACTGGTACGACCTTGAAATATGTATATATAGTGTCGTAACAAATATTGTATCTTCAGCTCACACATCGACGATCGAGCACTTTATTGGATTTTTTCATCGCCTCATGACACGCTATATATATATATATATATATATATATATATATATATATATATATGTATATATATATATATATATATATATATATATATATATATATGGCTGCGAAAGAAAGAACAGATGAATGTATACTATAGGATACTTATAAAAGGTTAAATGTGTTTCTCGCTCGTTAATCTCGTTTTGAAGTGAGAGATTCGTCTCGCCGTCAATTTATCTTTAGTGCACTTAAAGGCTACAGGTTATTAAGCGGACTTTGCGATTGTCTAAAAGTTCACGTCTGATCGTTGGTTGATTAGACCTAGAAGGTATGCCCTTCCGAGATAACTGTCTTTATATTCTCTTATTATGATCGTATTATAATGGCGCTTTGTTGTCTGTCATGATCGAAATCTACGCCAGTATTTACTTTCAATGTTATGACGTCTTTAACCATTTAAGATTTCTAACTTACATATGTGATTATTCTTTGTTTTACTTTTTGTGTAACCACTATTTAAGTCCAGAAGTCATTTAAGGATAATTGTTTATGAGATTGATGTGTTTTAGGGTAATTATGAAATATTTTATGAGCGTATCGAAATGAGTAATTGAATCCACAAAATTTGACTACATATCAGAACTATTAATGATTGACTAAGCTGCTCTCTTTTAACAATTGCCAGACACCTCTCCAAACACCGATATCTATGAAAAATAACACCTGTCTGACCTTTCTGAGAATTCTTTCTTCAAACTTCTCGGCCTTATATTTGCTGGCGATATGAACTGGAACAAACACATTGAGGACATTGCAAAGGCTGCTGCAAAGAAAATGGTTCCCTCTCTCGAGCTAGAAGACTACCCACACCTGAGAGTATCGTGTTCCCCTCCATGGACACCATTCGCCTTTGCATGAAGTATTGTTGCCAAACTGGGCTGGTGCATCTACTACTAGCCTCTCCGTTTTTGATTGGATCAAAAATAGAGTTTTCAATCCAATAGGTTCCACTTTGTCAACTAAGCTCCAAACCCTAAACCCAACCGCGCAATTTTGCATGTCTGTGCCCGTTTTACAAATATTGTAATGGAATGTGCTCTGATGAACTCGTTTCACTTGTGCCCCCTCGATGCACATATCCTTGACAAATCCGCTTAGCAACAAGATATCACCCCTTACGCTGTTGAGGTCCCTAAATGCCAGAAAGCTTTCTACTCTAATAGTTTCTTCCCTCGAACAGCTAGACTTTGGAATCCCCTTCCTGCTACCAGCTCCCCTGATGGTACTGGTATGTAAAAGTTTTAATGTAACGTAAACCATAACCTTGTAAATAATTTTATGCATGGTCCAATAGTAGCCTCTTACGTTCAAGTGGCTTTTCTAAGGCTGAATGTGAATAAAAACATAAAAATAAAAAATATATATTCAGCAGCTCAGTCCATACAAAATTATTTGAAAAAAAAAAAAAAAAAATGAACAACGTTTGACAAGAAGCAAGAAAAAATAGGTCAACCACTCTTTATTTTTTATGTTCCCGAGCTAGGATGAGAGAAGTCGGTGTTATAACCAAGAGTGTTTGGTCTTTTTTCTTACTCCTGATTTTTCTTTTTTCTTCGTAGGCAAGATGACGGTGTTAAGCAAGATATGACCCCTTCTAATTTATTAGCCTGGGTGACCGACGTTGCCCGGGTGTTTGAAGGTGTGTGTTGGGCAAAAAAAATAAAAAGTTGTAGTAGACAGGCAGGCTCGAACCCGTATCGCAAAGGAGGTAAATTACCTGAAAAAAAAACAAGCCTGACGTCTTTACTGTTGCGCACATCGGCAAACCGGAAGTGACGTAGGTTTAAATTAAGGCTAGTCAATCGAACAGAAGATGATTACTTTTGAAAATATCGGCGAAAAAAAGCGACCCCTCCCTGTAGAAAAGTGCCCAGTTGAGGGTGAAGGAATTAATGTTTTGGGCCAATTGTCCGATATTTGTTGTCCGAAAGGTTGAGCTTCAAAATGATACCGATATCGTGAAAATCAGTCGCCTTCGTCGAAAGTTTTATGATGAGATACATAACAGTGGCCCCTCCCTGTAGAAGAGTTCCCACTTGAGGGTGAAGGAATTAATTTTTTAGCCAATTTTTCGATATTTGTCATCCGAAGGGTCAAGCTTCAAAACTACTGATCTTGTGAAAATCCATCACCTCTGTTTTAGGCAGGTATACATACATACATACATACATACATACATACATGCATTAAAACAGACAGGTGAGATTTATACTGTAGATGACTGATTATTATTATTATTGGTCACGAGGATTAGCACACACACACAAACACACACATACACACGTATATATATATATATATATATATATATATATATATTTATATATTATTCATTATTTTTGCGAAAAATACTATTTTTAAATTTTTGAAAAATAAATTATTGGGCCCAATATTGCTAATATACCATTAAGTAGGAAATGCTATGAAGAATCGATACCAAAAAAAGAAAAAAAAAAAAGAAAGAAAATCGATAATATCTGCGCATTTAGCTAAAAATACGATAATTTCTTTCGGCAATTTCTTGTTTATTCATCTATGGTGGTTCAATCGTGATAAAAGATGAAGGATATGTTCTCAACACATAAAACGCCTAGCATTCCTAAAATGATCACCCATCTGATACTGGCCAGGCTCGTCCTGTCTTAACTTCGGGGGTTATGTAGGCCATATATATATATATATATATATATATATATATATATATATATATATATATATAGTCATCAACATACAGTACTGTTTCGCAGCTCATCCGTGCGGCTAGACAAACAACGACCTCAAGCCAGGTTCGAAATTCGACCGCCCAAACGACAGTCGGAGCTTCAAACCGTTGCGCTATTCTGCTGCTGGCTATGCGGGTTGTGAATTAGCAATGTTTTGACATTGCCCAAATACCTACACAAAGAGCAACGCTTAATACGCTAATGGTAAGTTGTATATAACTTCCCAATATGCTCAACCCATGTATATAGATATATGTGTGTATGTGTGTGTATATATATATGTACATATATATATATATGTATATATATATGCATATATATATATATATATATATATATATATATATATATATATATATATATACATATATATGCATATATAGTCTCCTCTAGGCCATCATACTTAATATTAAACTATTATTAAGTTTTTTTTTATTTTTATTAATTGCGCTACGCAAATTTATGGAGGGATATATAAGGTTTGAATTATTTGAAATTCAAGTACTTATATTATAATATCTGTGCATATTCTTATAGCAAAGTATCCTTAATCTTATTTAGACGAAAAAATATTGGGGGTAAGGTTCAAAAACTTTTAAAAAAATATTTTAATGTTTTAGCGATCGAAACAATAATGACGGTGAATGGTGTGTGTGTGTGTGTGTGTGTGTGTGTGTGTGTGTGTGTGTTGTTTTTTTTTCTTTTTTTTTTGAAAATGTAAAATTCTATTAAAAATAGTAGAAAAAGTTTTATATAATTTTGCTTTTCATTTTTTATGTTTCTGGAATACAAAAACAAAGTTGCTTGAGAATAACGGATTTTAATGGATTTTAAAATTCGTTTAAAAAAAAAAATCAACACGTTGGTTTTTCTTTCACTTTGTGACCGCGCCTACCATTGGGTGAGAGAAAAAAAAAACAACGTAACCCTTTGAATCGGAAGGCAATATATTCAACATGTCGCATACAAAATATTGAGGCTGAGAAAAAGTGTGTTAATATATACAAAAAATATTACAAACAATAAACAACGCTCACTAAAAAGAAATAAAAGAGTAGGCTGACCGCTTTTATTTTTCAGGCTCTCGGGCTAAGATTAGAGACGTTGTATTTATAGTCAAGAGTTTCTGCTTATTTTTACTTCCGGTTTCTGCTTCGCAGATAGGACGACAGTGGGCAGCAAGATATGGTCCCTTTTGAGTAATGGTTTTCTTCTCAAATAGCGTCACAGCTCCCCCCCCCCAATTACTTATGTTAAGAATGTTTTTGACAATCGTTATACATTCTCATACATCTTTATTCTTCACATCTGGCAATGACTGCAATGCTTTCTATTGTTATGT
Organism: Euprymna scolopes; assembly: GCF_053919585.1. Classification (NCBI taxonomy): domain Eukaryota; kingdom Metazoa; phylum Mollusca; class Cephalopoda; order Sepiida; family Sepiolidae; genus Euprymna; species Euprymna scolopes. The sequence continues at coordinate 32,932,449 of NC_136496.1, read as the reverse complement.
ATCTCTTTAGTAATCTTCTTTTTCTTTTTTGTCCTCCTATTCATATCTTCTTAATATCAACTGATTTCCTTATTATCTTTCATAGTCTTCGCGTATTCTTTGTCTTTCCTCTTCCTTTTCTTCTTATTTGCTGGCTTCTTCTTTGTTCTTGTATTCGTTTTTTTTTTGTTATCATTTTTTCACCATTCTCTTCGTTTATCGTTTTTTTTTTGTATTTACTATTATTATTTTCTTCTTCTTTTTCTTCTTTTTCCCCTTTTTCCTCTTTTATCGTCTTCTTTTCCCTTCCTCATTCTTTCTCTTACTGTTTCTTTTCTCATCTTTTTTACTTCTTCTTTTTCACTTTCCTCCTTTTTCCTCGTGCTTTATTTCTTCTTCTTCTTCTTCACTTTCCTTATTTTTCTTTGTGCCCTTTTTCTTCTTCTTCACTTTCCTTCTTTTTCCTCCTGTCCTCTTTCTTCTTCTTCACTTTCCGCCTTTTTCTTAATGCCCTCTTTCTTCTTCTTCTTCTTCTTCTTCTTCTTCTTCTTCTTCTTCTTCTTCTTCTTCTTCTTCTTCTTCTCCTCCTCCTCCTCCTAATCCTTTTTCTTCCTTCATGATTTTGTTTTTATTTCAACGCATTAACTACTTTTTTATTCATAATCGTTTTCTTTTTTATTTCCCCATTCTCTTTCTTCCTGTTTCCTTACTCACCCTCTCTGTCCTTTCTTTCCTTTTGCCTTTTTCCCCGTGTTCTCTTTTCCCCTGCTTCTTTTCTCGTTTCTCTTAATTCTATTTGTATCTTCATATTTTTCATCGCCCTCGCTCATCTTCTTTTTCTTCTCCCTTTCTCCTTTCGCTTCTTCACATACTCTGTCTATTTTCTTAATTTTTTTTTCATCGTCGTATACCTTATCTCATTCTTCTTCTTCTTCTTCTTCTTCTTCTTCTTCTTCTTCTTCTTCTTTCAATATTCTTCATATTTTTCACTTTTTTTTCAACAAGTACATTTAAATCAAATTCCAGTATTTACAGTACTTTGATAAAATTCTGTTGAACAACAATCGCATCGTCCTAATGCAATATCATAATTATGAACTAAAAATAAATGAGCAACACAGACAATGTTTTTGCGACGCCATTACTCCGGCTATTATTAAAAAAAAGAGTTATGTGTCTGCTAACCAAGACTGACACGATCATTTTATCATCAAATCTGATAATTACTAAAATAACAACTGACCCTCGAAAAACAACCTAAACTGTCCCCGTTTTATCATCTATTTTAGATGAATGTATTCTTTTATTATTTCGCTTTTCTTCAGAATATATTTTTACTCGTTTATTTCTATATTCTTCCAACTACTTCGCATATTCTCAAGTTTGCCTTCTCCTTTTTTCTTTTTTTGTTAGACATTGTCCTTATTTTTATCATACCATTTTTATTCCAGTTTCTCTTTTTTGTTCGTTCTCTTCTGCCATTTTCTTCGCAATGGTCGGCCGCCATCTTTGTTGTTTCTTCTTCGAATTATCTGATATCTTCGGACTACTATTCTCACCCTGAGTATCATTTTTATATTTCAAACAATGTAACCTTCGCCTTCTCCAGGTGTATCTTGTCAAACTCGGGAATGTTTCCGCCAAACTCGGGACCCGTGGCGCAGTGGTTAGAGTATTTGAATCCTAGCTTTGCTTTCGGTTTCGATTCTAACTCATAGCACCTAAATTCTTTTCTTTTTTTTTTAACTCTTAAAATTATGACTCTATAATAATATATACGAAATCAGGACGAATTAAAATATCTTATTTAAGCGCATTTTGCGACCGGGCAAAACCGGGTGCCCCTTTCTCTGCTGTTTTGTTGATATAATCTGTTCTGTGTGTGATACGATAATCCATCCATTGTATAGGCACCGCTTTGGGAGGTGTGGATGAGTTAAGAGAAAATTCTTATCTATATATCTATAAAAGTGAACGTGTCTGTCTGTCTGTCCGTCTGTATGTCTGTGTGTCTGTGTGTCTGTCTGTCTGTGTACATTTCCCTACGCAATAACTCTGTCAATTTTTAGTCTATAGACTCGAAATTTGAAATACCGGGTACTGAGATTTGGAAAAATCGATGTGACGGGTGTCAGCCAGAAATTTGGCTGTTAAGGGGTCAAAGTTCAACGATTTGACCTTTAAGAACTCTACCAAACTCCTCCGACAATTTTGGGTCTAGACACTTGAAATTTTAGATATAGGTTTCGTGGACATGGATCTAACGTAATAACTTGATTTGAGGCCAAAACAATAAATTTTCAAAGGTCATAATAGGGGTCAAAGTTTAAAAAATTACCCCCCTTTTTTTTTTGCTCAGCATACACCTCTAAACACCCGGGCAACGCCGGGCACCCATGCTAGTATTACATAAAGTAAAAGTGCCATTTTAAAGGGTAGAGGTGACCCGAAACTAACGTAGATAAAACAAGTCGATGAAGGCATATCATGTTAATTTTAATTCTTTTTTAACCCTACCAGGCCTTAGCTACTGAACCTAACTTGCCCCTGTGCCTGGCCTCCCCGGGCAAAATTGTGACAAAAAAAAAATTTGAGAGTGTGAAACATTCGTTGATCATCATTCAGTCTCGTACATCGTCGGGTCTCCCTGCTAGTTAAAGCATAAAACTACGTAAAAAATTACGGTTAAATATGAATCTTTATAGTTAAACAGGAATTGTATATCTATTTGTGATGTACGTGAATATTCATATAAAAAGCATAACCAGGTTCAAACACCGATTCATGTTAGATCACAGAAGTTAAGAAACGTTTAACCTGGCTTGTGTCATATGGGTGATAATTTGAGAATAACAAGCACTCTATGTAGGTGGACATTAGCACTTATGGCAGCTCCTGCATTCCATCTGGCCTCCAGCTCTCTCGATCCTGTCACGTCGCTAGATCAAGCTAGTTGAGACGAGAAGGTGGGGATGTTTTTTGCAGAAATCAGCTTACCTTTAAATATAGGGTCAATGTGCTCCGTTACGCCAACTGAAGACGCTTCACCATTTTTCGATAAATCGATGACTTTTAAAGGTGTTTGGGTATCCTGAAAAGGAATATTGTAGGGAAGATTAGCGTAGACAAATAGTTTTCGAGATATAAGTTCCTGTATTTTGAAGTGCAAATCACTGGCGGTCATGTTTGAGTAGACAGCATATGAAAGCGGCAACCCTCAGTATTTTTGCAACGTAATTCCGAAAGCCGTTTTTACATGGGGAGGTTGGGGCTGTTTATTTCAAAAGCCGTTCTTAATATGAGGAGGTTGGAGGTGTTTATTTTGAAAGGTATTTTCTTATTTTCAACCTCCCCGTTTTAAGAATGGCTTCTGGAATAAACAGGTTGGACGACCAGTACACAGTGATCGAATTTTCTCGAATTTAAATTCTTGAAAGTAATTTTTGGGGTGTAATTAAGCTAGAAATGATGTTGAATGAACGTTTGCATTTCGTAGACCTAACTTCACAGTTTGTTTGCACATGCTTACTGAACCATTTCATTGAAACAACAAAGATGGCGGCCAATTCAAACTACTAGAAATTACGTTGCATAATACAGGTATTTATATCTCGAAAACTATTTGTCTGCGTTAATTTACCCTGCGATATTCATTTTCAACATACTCAAAAACCTATACAAGTCGTCATTTTTTTTTTTTTTAGAAAATATTGAGGCGTCTTCAGTTGGCGTAACGGAGCATATTGACCAAATAAAGTTTCAGCGCGAGTCATCAATTATCTCTATGATGATTACGTAGTTTTGGTTGGTCCGACGGACTAACAGCTTTAAGTCAATATTCTTAAACTCAACTTTTCCCATACGATTCTCACTCTCTCTATATAGTAAGAGTTGATAGGAATAAGAGCGTTTAGTTTATTCTATTAGAAAAATTTGTGCAAACGATACCATCTGTATAGTTATGATTACATTTAGATAAATTCCCATTAGTGATCTATGAACAGATTAGCAGATAGACGAACGATTAATTTCGTTAATACTTAATCAATCTATTTCGGTTGAATTAAACGGCTGAGTTACTTTTATCCCCCAAACTGATAAAACAACAGAAAAAAATATTTGATCACGTGCGCTCGCTATCTTGCTCGGCAATTCTCTACCGCAACGCTGTTTCCATTCTTCTCTCTCATCTTTTGTTTTGACCGTGTCATCTTCACTCACGTTGACGGCTACCAAAAGGTGCTCAATGGTTCACAAGTATAAAAAAAAAAAGTAAAAAATAAGAAAACATAGACTCCGGCACATTATGCATATTTAAGTTGGAATCTGGGTGTGTGTGGGGGACACTATCGCGAAAAACAACACTCAGCAGTAATGTTCACGTCTACATTTTCTGCTCATCGTCATCTGCTCCAATACACAACATGCCTTCTACTGAGTCAAATTAGTAACTTAGTTTAACTGCCTCAACTCCAGACTGTCCATAAACTGTCCCTAACCATTGTAAACTGCCGCAAAACGTATTGCCACTCCTAAAATTAACACTGATTATATTGAATGTCATTGTCCTTGACTACAAATTCTATTTTAGCTTTCTTTTGAGTGCCTTGGTGAACAACTTCCTATACCTTTGTTCTGCTGAGAAACTTATTTCTTCTTTTGTTATATATTTACCTTTTTAAAATTTCTTAACCTAGGGTGTGGGAAGTAACCGTGATAGTATTACAGAACAAGCACAACTAATTTCGGAACTTACAGGGTGGAAGGAAAAAAGGGTCGCCCTTAAGAAAACAACACTACAGCTTTATTTTAAAACTTTTATTGAAAAAAATGAATTCAGGTAACTTTATTATGTAGTAGAGCTGACATTTGTTGTACAACGGCGTATCTCTGATCTCGCTCGTTGAATATTGTGTCACTTTCAGACATGATAGAAGGCTTCTATCGGTCTTAGGATCTGTACACAACTGGCCAATTAGTAGATGGTCTGAAAAAAAAACGAAATAAAAAAAACGGTTTTCATCTAACGGAAATGGAATCCTGTCGCCTTTTCTAGGGCGACAACTTTATTGTTCCGCCCCGTAACAGATTAATAATATTTTGTGGTTCACATTTCCTATTTAAATTAATAACTATTCTACTCCTTTCTCTCTTTTAAATACACCTGCCCCTCTCTTGTAGCTTAACACATACGCCTTCTCCTCCTATTATCTATTTCTCTCACGTTTCTTTTCTTGTTACATGTCGTGGAAGAGTGAATCACATATGCCGAATTCAAATACTTTCAGTTCTAATACACTAATGATGTTGGGAAAGGCATAAACTTAAACGAAATTGAGTTTAAACAAAAAGAAAACAACTATTCTTTAAACTTGGTGATATTCTTTGATAATCTATTCCTTTGTTTTTGATCTACATGTGGTGACAACATAGTACAACTGACACTCTTTTAAACATTGCTTGCCTGGTCGCTCTCGGCCTTGATATGCGATATATTATTAGTACAATAAGCAGACAAACTAAAACAAAGCAACCAAATCAAACTTTTAGAATATGCTTTAGTTTGTTCACGGTTTTTTACAAAAAACAAAACATTTTCCACTGGGTAATAAGGAGCTACTATTAGTTAAGAGTCTCGAAATAAAAAGAATATCCCATGTAGGGACAGTTACGCGTGTAATTGTGGGGCAAGGGTTACGCAATCTCCAAGCACACCTTTCCTGAATCAGCACTGTTTGAGTCCAGTGACAAGGAGAAATCCCAAACGACTTGAAACAATGCCGAGATAAACGGAGAGCACATACAACACCAGGAAGTCCCAAATGGTCACCCATTTAGTACTGAACAGGTTCAAGGTTGCTTAACTTCGGTGATCCAGCAGGAACCAGTGTGTCAACGTGATTATACCGTTGTGATTATGCAGTTAGTGCACAACGCTGTAATTATGCCATTAGTGCACTACGTTGTGATTATGCCATTAGTGCACTACGTTGCGATTATACATTTAGTGTACTACGTTGTGATTTTACCGTTAGTGCACTACGTTGTGATTTGCCGTTAGTGCACTACGTTGTGTTTTACCGTTAGTGCACTACGTTGTGATTATGCCATTAGTGCACTACATTGTGGTCATGCCGTTAGTGCACTACATTGTGATTATGCCATTAGTGCACTACGTTGTGGTCATGCCGTTAGTGCACTACGTTGTGATTATGCCATTAGTGCACTACGTTTTGGTCATGCCGTTAGTGCACTACTTTGTGGTCATGCCGTTAGTGCACTACTTTGTGGTCATGCCATTAGTGCACTACGTTGTGGTCATGCCGTTAGTGCACTACGTTGTGATTATGCGGTAAGATTACTACGTTGTGATTATGCGGTAAGATTACTACGTTGTAATTATGCGGTAAGATTACTACGTTGTGATTATGCGGTAAGATTACTACGTTGTGATTATGCGGTAAGATTACTACGTTGTAATTATGCGGTAAGATTAATACGTTGTGATTATGCCGTTAGTGCACTAGGTTGTGATTATGCGGTAAGATTACTACTTTGTGATTATGCGGTAAGATTACTACGTTGTAATTATGCGGTAAGATTACTACGTTGTGATTATGCGGTAAGATTACTACGTTGTGATTATGCGGTAAGATTACTACGTTGTAATTATGCGGTAAGATTACTACGTTGTGATTATGCCGTTAGTGCACTACGTTGTGATTATGCCGTAAGTGCACTAACTCAGACGTGAAAACAATCCTCCGTGCATTGAGGAATGATGGCTTTGTAGCGATATAGGATTCTGGAAAGTGTCAGAAATTTTTCCAGCATGACATAGGAAACCTACCACCTTTGTAACAGCTTTCACAATGTCGTCTGTGCATTTGTTCCAAATCATGTTGCATGTTAATGTTAAACCGAGGTGTTTGAATGATGTAATCTTAGATAAGGTGCTGCTACTATGGCAGTTAAGTGTTAAAAGGTTTCGTAGTATTATTAAAGAGAAAGGTGACCTCTTGTCGTAGCAGTAAATATTATCTTATATATTTCCCTACTTCATGACAGTTTAGAGAACATATTCTTATTATTTCGACAATTACCTCGAAAATGGTTGCAATTGTTTTGCCCACGTCTCGATAATAAACCCTGATGTCATCAACAAATATGCGCGCCTCGGGCACAATTGGAGCAGGGGGAGTTATTTATGAAAATCAATAGTAATAATGGCCTAGATATTGATCCTTATGGCAGATATGCATCAATGTATTACTAATTTTATGAAAATTTAAAAATTTGACTACGACCCGACTTCTACTCATCTTTAACCTAATAGCCCTCTAACTAATATATATATATATATATATATATATATATATATATATATATATATTATTATTATTATTATTATTATTATTATTATTATTATTATTTTTTACTATAATAATTAAATACCTACAGAAACTAGTGTTTCATCTTTTCAGGAATCTTCAGTGCAAGGTGTCACGATTAACACCAGTCGACAGATTCAAACCCGGCAACACGAGCAATCTCTGGCTCGATAAAGACCGTATCCAATCGGCAACCAGTAACCGCGAGAAATAACATTGAATTTAAACATTTTATTTTTTAAATGTTTTTAACTAAAGTCACAGTGATCTAATCGTTATACGATGATCTATGCCTAAGTGCTAAATTGATCGACCTAATTCTACTGGAAGTGCTGAACGATACGAAACGAGTTTCTTAAATGGGCTAACGTAATTATTTTTTTTACTATAATAATACCTACAGACTTAGTGTTTAATCCTTTCGAGAATCTTCAGCGCAGGGTATCACGATTAAGACTAGTCGACAGATTCGAACCCGGCAACATGAGCAATGTCTGGCTCGATTAGCAAAGACCGTATCCAATCGGCTCCCAGTAACATTGAATTAAAACATTTTTTGTAATGTTTTTAACCTCAGTCACAGTTATCTAATCGTTATACGATGATATATATATATATATATATATATATATATAATATAATATAAAAATTATAACACGGAAATTACATAATTGTCGATGCAATAATTTATTTCAACCTTATGGTATTTTCAAGCATCTAAATCAGACAATTACATTTTTGATACTGAAAAAGAAAAGAAAAGATCGGGCTTCAACCCTCAAAAAACCAAAGGTGGTGGTAGTAGCAATCCACTTAATACATTTATAGAGAGGGTGGTAGGGATTTAAAAAAATAAAAATTAAAAATTAAAAATAACAAATAAAAATATTAGATTAGACACTTATAAGCGGCAGCTCGATGTAACCATAGATACACACACACACACATACACACACACACACACACACGCAACACATACACATACACCTACACCCACAAAATCGGAACTCGGTCATGTATCTAGGGAGATTATCAGGAACATTATTAAGGTAACCCTGGAGGCCACTAAATTCAATCCGTGGAAGGATTCTTCGGATACTATCGAATGGTTTAAATCGATTGAAAATAAGAGAAATGCTTGTTTCATCCAATTCGATATCATGGATTTCTATCCCTCAATTTCCAAGGAATTACTCATGAACAGCATTAATTATGCTAGGAATTTCGTGGATGTATCCGATGATCAGGTAAAACTGATTATGGCTTGTCGCAGATCCATCCTTTTAAACAATCAGGAAACATGGATCAAATCGAATAACACCGAGTTTGACGTCCCGATGGGGGCTTTTGACTCAGCCCAGGTTGCCGACCTAGTGGGCATATTTATAATGTACACTATTAGCAGAATTATAGAGCCGAACTTAGTGGGATTATACAGGGATGATGGACTAATTGTTATCTCTAATAGTGACGGCCCCATGGTATCGAAAATACATAAAAAATTAGTAAGAGCCTTCAAATACCTAGGATTTAAAATAGATATTACCCCAAATTGTAAAGAAGTTAATTATCTAGACATAACTCTAGACTTAAGAAAGGGGATACACAAGCCGTTCAATAAAGATAATAACACACCTTCTTATATTAATACTAGATCTAACCATCCAAGTTGCATAATTAAACAAATACCTAAAACGATTAACACTAGGATTAATAAACTTTCGGCTAACAAAGACATTTTTGAAGCAAATAAAAAATTATACAATAGAGCACTAGAGATAAGCGGATACAGTGAAAAACTCACATATATTAAGAAGGAAAATAAAAACAAAAATAAATCTAAGAACAGAGGCCGGAAAATAATATGGTTTAATCCCCCTTACTGTCAACTATCCAACATAAACATAGGGAAAGTATTTTTGAACCTAATAGATAAACATTTTACCATAAATAATCCACTTAGGAAGATATTTAATAGAAAAACAATTAAAATAAGTTACTCGTGCACTAAAAACATGGACAGAATAATTAGCACTCATAATAATAAAATATTAAACAACTCTAATAGAAATAAGGCGACAGTAGACAAATGTAACTGCCAAGTGAAAAATAACTGCCCACTGGACGGTAATTGTAAAGTTGAGTGCGTGGTTTATAAGGCCACGATCCACCCAGAAGATAATAACAGGGACAAAAAAGTTTACTTCGATATCTCCGCCGGAAGCTGGAAACAACGTTTTTATGACCACAAACATTCTTTCAATAACCCAGAACTTAAGAATAAAACCGAGTTAGCTAAACAATGGTGGTTATTAAAAAATGAGAATCGATCCCCAGTGATTTCATGGTCAATCCTATGTCATTCGGACGTTCCAAACGGCTTTAGGCAGAGATGCAGTTTATGCCTCGAGGAAAAAATAAGAATCCTGAAGTACCAACACAGTAATCTCCTAAACAAACGAGATGAACTGATGGCCAGATGTAGACATAAATGTAAATTTAAAATAACCAATAACTCTAGATCCGACGAACAGAGAATTCTATAATGGTAAAGACACCGAATCTAACACCACTAGATTAGTTACGATAAACTATCCTACCCCACCCCACTGGCAATTATAGTGTTGTCCGGTATATACTCGATAATAACTACTTTACGATTTGTTGTCCGAAATCTAAGCTAGGCATATATATATTTTTTTTTTCCGAAGTACCTGGTTTATAAGATAATACTTTTTCTCTGCAGATAATACATTAGTTATTAAACTGAGTTAAGTTAAAAAGACCAAATACTAAAACTAGATATTATTAGATTTGATACAAATCAACACAAAAATATAATTATTTTACTTATTTCTTTATGCGTGCATGAGAATAATTTTGTTGTACGGAGTGAATAAAAGTATATATTAACCGAAACTAGATACGTCCTATCGGATTGGGGGCGATCAATATTACAATTTCCCACTTCTTAATCAATTAAAAATTGAAATATTAATTACAACGACCGCTATAATCACCAATAAAATTATTTACATGAAAATATATAAAATATTAAATACATAAGACTCAATTTTTTAAATTCATAGTATTATATTACAAATACAATATTTAAATGAATTATAAGATAATATTTATTTCTAATTAATTTTTACATAATAACATACAGATAGTTTTAAAACTTTATATATAATATTCTTTTTATTTTTATTTTCTTATTTTTATTTATTTATTTATTTATTTTTTTTTTATTGATTTATTTATCTTTTAATAGACCTACTTTCCATGACTCAATTAACTATAGGACGCTTGTACAAACATCCAGTTTATTTCCCTTACTTTTCTCAGAGTTTCTAGACTAATATGACAGTTAACATTAGATCACTGTCTCCTCTTCTTTTCTTCCTCTTTTTTTCTTCTTTTTTCCATTACGCGCTGTTCTATTTCTTTCACTATATATCCGTATACTTTCGCCCCTTCTTCCTAGGTTAGTAAACGCGTGTCAAGGCATTTACATGTCAGAACGTACATCTTAGAGGCGTGTGTGTGTGTATGTGGGTGTAGGTGTATGTGTATGTGTTGCGTGTGTGTGAGTGTGTGTGTATGTGTGTGTGTATCTATGGTTACATCGAGCTGCCGCTTATAAGTGTCTTATCTAATATTTTTATTTGTTATTTTTAATTTTTAATTTTTATTTTTTTAAATCCCTACCACCCTCTCTATAAATGTATTAAGTGGATTGCTACTACCACCACCTTTGGTTTTTTGAGGGTCGAAGCCCGATCTTTTCTTTTCTTTTTCAGTATCAAAAATGTAATTGTCTGATTTAGATGCTTGAAAATACCATAAGGTTGAAATAAATTATTGCATCGACAATTATGTAATTTCCGTGTTATAATTTTTATCTTATTGCTCTGTTTACCACATTGAGCTCTCATAACCGGATTTCCTCTGGATTTATTCCATTATAACACTATATATATATATATATATATATATATATATATATATATATATATATATATATATATATATATATGTTTATAAAGGCTCCGTTCAGTCTTTTCGGTCTAAGGGTGCCTGCGCGTGAAATTATAATGAATAATTTCACGCGCAGGCACCCTTAGACCGAAAAGACTGAACGGAGCCTTTATAAACACACACACACACACACACACACACACACACACACACACACACACACACACACACACACACATATATATATATATATATATATATATATATATATATATATATATATAATGTTCAGACGACTGTAAATAATGCCGCGATAAGTGAAGAACACATACAGCGCCTTGCGTTCCCAAATGTTTACCCATCTTGTACTGGCCGGCTCATCGTTGCTTATGTGTATCTACTGGTGCATAGCATTTCAATAAACAAGTCCATATTCATATGTTTTTTTTTTCTATTTTGATGTATCAAAATTTTTTTAAATCATATTAATTATACGCGAATGCCTATACTTTCCACATAAATGTCTGGTTGTGGCGATGGGTCTGTTATTCATTGTGCCATCACACAACTAACCAGGAAATAGTTCATATTAATACAATTGCCAAAAATTGATGAAAAAATATTGAAACTATATCCAGGCTGATTTAACAAGGAGAGGTATTACCCTGTCATCTTTAATTTATTTGAACAAAGCTAGTAGCGTCCATCAACGTTTCGTCTTTATTGTAAGAGGTAATCTAGATGAATCATGCAATAGAGACGTTGATGGGTTTGTGTGACTTTGTTTGTTCCTTTTATATCTATCTATCTATCTCGTCGGAATACTATTTCTATGATCAAATTGATCTATCTATCTCTCTCCTTCTTTTATCTCTCTTACTCTCTCTCTCTCTCTTTCTCTCTCTCTCTATATATATATATTATTTCAACTATCACACAACGTTGCAGCTCACAAGAACAATGACCGTCAACAAATCGGAAGCGCAAGCTTCGAGTTTCACCCTCATTTGGGATCATCAGTTAGACATATCCGAACTCAGGATTCGAGCCTCTTGCATGCGAGGCTAGTACTCTGCCACTTGAGCAACCGTGCCACACACAAAAAAGTCTGATGAGAAACAAATCTCCATTTCAGATATGTTTAACTGATGTCTTGGACATCCGATTTGTTAGCTGTCATAGTTCTTGTGAGCTGCGACGTTGTTTAACTGTGGAAATAATTATATAATTTCTCACAGTCTGAAAAGTATATATATATACACACACACACACACACATATATATACATATATATATACACACACACACATATATATATATATATATATATATATATATATATATATATATATATATATATATATATATATATATATACATACATATATTAAAATGTAAATTGAAATTTATAATCAAATTTTATAGTTCGACTGAACACTCCAAAAAAAAATTCGCGGAATGAGGACTTTGTAAATTGTTTCTTGGCGTATTCAGTCGAACAAAATTTTGATTGTTAATTTCAACTTACAGTTTTAATTTTCTTTCCGTTAATATAAGCTCTACTCTCTGTTGCGTATTGAGCTTTTTATTCGGTTGGGATTAAATTATCTATATATAAATACAGGTATTTATATTGGATTGAAGTCTACCATTGCGTATATCAAGTAAACACTACATACTTTTGATTTCATTATATATATATATATATATATATTGAAACCCGACCGTCTGTACGGAAGTCAAGGCTCCTAACCATTACGCTATTGACGGCTGCTGGACGAGTAGTTAATTTAACGATGTTTTAACATCGTCCGAAATACCCCCGCTCGATTTGTTTACACAGAGTCTTTGAATTTTCAACAGAATTTTGCACTATATATATATATATATATATATATATATATATATATATATATATATATATATATATATATATATATATATATATATAGTGTAAAATTTTGTTGAAAATTCAAAGACTCACGTTTTCTTTTATAACCTTCGTTTATTTCCTGGATTTTTTCCATTACAGCTGTTTCCTTGATGAGTAGGCAATTTTACGTCCCCATCAACTTCCTCAGATGTTTATCCATTAGATTTTTACAACAAAAGGTAAATTTTTAACATGCTGAACATCGTATTTGGATAAAAAGTTTTCCAAAGCCATGCCTCCTCACTTCCTCCATCTTTTGGTGTTACGTGAAGCTAGTTTCCGTTTTAACCCGTAGTTTCGTTTTTTTCTCAATTATCAATTTTATATAATTTTATTTTATATTCATGCGTGTTTATTTTAGTGTTCTTTTTTTGCTTCGTGTTTGAATTCTTATTATTACCCGATCCTTATGTTTAGAGAGGAGGTCACTCTCATGGTATGATTTATTATATCTAGGATTATTTCCCTTGCATCTTTTTTCTTTCCTTATATTATACGTTTCGTTTTTACTATTTTTTCCTAATCTGCTCTAGTTCGTGAAATTAAAAATCTGTTTCTTTGTAAACACCCGTGTATTACATCTAGTCGTTTGTTTAATAATTTTTCTTTTGATATTAATATATGGTAAGATTGGATGATACATAGGTTGCATTTTTTCGATTTGCTAGGTTTAAATTTTTCCCCTTATCAATTATTGACCATCTTAATTTATATTCAGTTTTATTTTCCTTTAATTCCTTAATCCTTACTGCTAGAGTGGTTGAGTTTTTCTTTATTTTTTCCGGTTGTTTCTATTGGTTCTGTTTCTATTTTCGTTATAGTAATTGTAATTCACACTATTGTTATGATCCTTACTACTGTTGTTTTCATTTTTATCTACATTGTTTTCGTTATTTGTGGTGTTCTTTTCTTTCTCAGTTTCATGTTTAAACGTGCTAGGTGATTACGATATCTGTCCTTAAAGCAAGTTCCGGTGCTCCCCAAGTATACTTTAGTTTCATTATTTGTTATAACTTTACATTTGTATACTACGTTTGACGTTAATCATGTATATATATATATATATATATATATATATATATATATATATATGTATGTATATATGTATGTACGTATATATATGTATATATATAATATTTTTAAAATATATTGATCCACTGACACGTGTTTCGTCGTCTACGACTCATCAGAGTGTCTGAATCTAGCGATATTCGATATATATATATATATATATATAATGTGTGTTATTTAAAACATTTGAACTTTAAAGTTAATAACACGCATTTTGCAAGATTCATGTAAAAAACTAAAGGCTTTATTCTTTTGTATTGTTACACAATAAAAAATTCAAGACGGTGGTGTCGTTAGTTCATGCATCCTACCCTGATTTCTAAAAATTTAAAATATCACAATTTGGCTCTAACTCCTAAAGCACTGATTTGTCTGCAATAAAAACATGGTTAATCCATGAACCTTGTTAATTGGTACGTTGACTTTCTGCCAAGCAGGTAAGTTAATTCAGATCACATTATTTTCTGAGGTCATCCATCTCTTAGCCCCAAAATAACATTTATTTTGCATTAAAAATATACCTATAAAACAATGTTCTATCTACGTTCACATGGGTTGGATTAGTGCATTTTGTTCCTTTTTGATTTTTGAAGAGTAAAAAAAAAATTGTTAAGCGGTCTTATTCAGTTCGTACAGACGATTATGGGAGAGGAAATAACTTAACAATTACTGACGCAGGATGTAGATTGGACTTGCGGTGTACAATTTGGGTTAGGGCTGTGAAATGTATTTCGCTAACACGTTTAGAGTAGATTATGCATCTATCATACATCTCCCTCGCAATATTTAGAATAACAGTGTCGATTAGGAAAAGTATAACTTGAAATTATGTTTCGCCATTTTTTTTAGATAAAGATCTTTTTATTTTTCACTATTTGAACTACTGGTCTATTCTAACAACGTTCCATCTGATGTATGTTCCGGTCTTCTGGATATGTGTCGGGAATCTGTACGAAATTTTGAACCCAACTTTTCGCTTAATCGACGGGAGTAACTTGCTTTCATTTCGTTAGATTTTACCTGTAATTGAATTATGAGTTGAGCGAAATTTGGGAAGAAGAAACTGAGTAAGAAAAGGATAAAATTAGATATTACTCAACTTCAAGAATTAGATTTGCCAAATTATCAATACTTACGGTAGAAACAAGTAAAGAAGTATAATGATGGGGATGTTTTCATAGCTGAAAGCTACGATATATACAGGGTGTCCCAATAAAATGTATACACTCTTTAAATTATCTAAACTTGCTTGTTATGCAACGTTCCTAAGAGATGTTTAAGAATAAAGAATAGCACTTCCAGCAGGATGGAGCACTTCCCCACTATCATCATGAAGTAAGAGCATATCTTGATAGTCACCTGCGGAACAGATAATTAGGACGAAGCCATTAAATAAAAAGGAAAAATTATGTGCGAACTTTATTACATTATTAAGAAATAAGGATTGCAGAAAATAGTATAGGGGGAAAATATCTTTAAGCAATGGCATTTCGAAGCTAATTACTTCTCGTCAGAAGAAGAGAAAACATCTGAATATTTTCAAAGTCAGTGTTGTCTTTTTATCTTTACATTTGTATAATAACGACTGCTTCTCCTCTTCTGACGAGTAATGTTAAGCTTCGAAATTTCATGGTCTAAAGAGTCTCTCCCTGCTAGTCTGAATTTAACTAAATGTATACTACACTAACGCGTACCAGCTTATAATTATCAGGTTCTTTATGTAAGAGTGATTTCCGTACATACAAGTATATAAACATATAGTACATTTTTTTTATACATACGTGATAGAATTGGTTCGAATATAATTATGTACTCTTGCTATCTTGAAAAAATATATTTCGGCCAGTTTTCGTTTTTGTTATGTTCATATATTTTTTATAATCCTGCACTTGCACAAGCGGCCTCTTTCTGACCATTGCTTCCTGGATCAGAGCGTTTTCTTTGGCAAACAATTAATTGATTAAGCGTTGTCAGGGCAACATCGAAATTACAAGGAACTATTTTCGGTGTGAAGAGATATGAGACGAACAAAGGAAGCGGCAAATAAAGGGGGACGAGTGTGGGAGAATAGGTGAGGAGAGAGTAGGAGACCAGCAACAAGAAAGGGGGATAATCTTTAAATATTTGCGTTTGTTAGCTTTCTCTCGAAGTTTTTTTTTTATCCTTGTTCTCGTTTCTATTTGCTTCTTTTAACCTTATAATAATTTTACCTTTGGTGAAGTTGCCAATTTTGATCACTCTCTTTTTTATCATCTTACACCCTAGAATAAGTGTGTATTTATTAGTATATATATATATATATATATATATATATACATATATATACATCTATATATATACATATATATATATTATATTATATTATATATTATATATATATTAGATATATTATATATATATTATATATATTATATATTATATATATTATATATATATTAGATATATTATATTGTATATATATTATATATATATATATTATATATATATTATATATTATATATATTATATATATATTATATATTATATATATTATATTATATATATATTATATGTAAATAAAAAGGAAAAACCTAAAAGAGTAAAAACAAAAATAAAACCAACGTTCCGTCCCTATTTCAGGGGACATAATCAGGATTTCTAGGCGAGGATGTACAGGAAGACGGTCATATATCACATGCGAAAGAGGAGAAATTCAGTTCTCTTTCTGTTCTGTAGAGAAAAAAATTCATGATGAAAAGAGAATTTATATCAAGTGTGTGTGGAGGGGGGGATCGGGTTATATACATATATGCATTTTTTTTTAAATTCCACTTAGAAAATACTATGAATGATTCATAATTTCTTTTTTCACCTGGCAGTTATCTTTAAAATTAGAACGAACCTCTGCATTACTCTGTACACATGTATTTCTTTTTTTACTGATAAAAATATTTGTTTTAAAATACAGTATAGTTAAAAAAGGAAAAGCAAAAGAAAGTGGAAAGTACATGTACTACCGGGAAATGCCGGGTCGGAACAGCTAGTAAAATGTATACTTTCACATGTGTACTCAAAATATACACATGTGATAAACTTCTTGATACGTGGACATGAAAGATGAATTTACCAAATACGCATAGGGACACATCGATAGGACTATTCTATTTGATACAGATACTGTTTACGTGTCACCGAACTGGTCTATGTGATATTGTAGCTTCGATTATTACACCATAACAGAGAAAGAAGAAGTCAATTTATTGAGCCAATCACGACGAATATTGGTGACCACGTGGTAAACATAATAGCTGATTAATCATTCGTTATAACATCATCTAGCATTCCGCATAACGAGAAAAATAAATCTTAAAATCAGTGTTGTATCCTGAATCTCGTGTCATACACGCAGCAATCTACTTATCGCAATCAGTACAGAAACAAAAAAAATCTCAATAGTTATTCGTACTTTAGTTGCCAGTCAATGATCCTGTGTGCCTTTCTGCGGTTATCGTCTGAGACCAAGCGAATGTTATACTGCAATCAAAGCTTTTTATTTATATTTTCCAAAAGACACAAGACTGGCGTAAGACAGAAACCATTTATTCGGCATGATATTCGTTCCAAATAACTGACCAGTGAAAACACATAGAATGAGAGATCAAAATTATTAATTAATTATAGCTTATCAGCCCCTGTCTTTATACGTCCGATCATCTCGAATGCTTCTAACTGGACATTTTTTTATCCGACACCTTTTCTCTTTGAGTCATGTGACAGCATAACAGTTTTTAGTACATCCCTTGTGACTGTGCAGTTTTCAACTCGGTATCAAATACACTCCATTGATCCCTCCCATTTATTGTTATTCTTAATTAACTATATTATACACTAGAAAATCTACCTACTCAACAGCAGTATCTGAACTGTATGCGACAATCTGTAGTATGAAACTAAACGATAAGTTGGATAATAAATACTTGTTTCGGAATTCGGCCATTATTTTTCGAACAACGTAATACTCGTTCACGAAATTCCAGCACGCGTCATTCTTTAGTTTAGAGAGTCAATTTAGAAGATTAATTATTGGAATTACGGATTCCACTATCTCTAAGATGGATGATATTTGGCTCGGCAGATGTAATGATGAATTTCCTTCAAATAAACACGTCGGATTAGTTATAATGATAGGCTCGTTCGTTCCATAGATCGAGATTAATATCCAGGCTTATTCAGATGACATGGCGGGCGATCAAAGTGAATACATAATGTAGAAATGGACAAATATCTTCTTTTTTTTTACATAGGCGTCACCACTTATCAAGGCCGAGAGGTCACTCAAGGATAAGGGTTAAAGCGCGTACAGTAGTCAAAAGGACAATATAGTAATCGATAGTAATGGAAGGTCGGTAAATTTGTTAACGTAAGTGTAACGGCTCATCAGAAACTTGTTCACGTTGGACTTGAAGACAACCATATTGTAGACAGATGGAAAGCGGGAAAACGGAAGAAAATCCCACAGGCGTGCAGTTCTAAGAAAAAAACTTTGTTCATGAAATCTACGTTTAGGTTTAGGCACAGATAAAGAGTGGGGGATTATTGATAATGTTTTTAGCTAGACGAGTGTTTCTTGTGAAAGTTTGGCGAGGGGGGGACCATAGATTGAAGCTCAGTCGTGTATGTGAAATCCAGTGAAGAAGATCTTTTCGCATCTTATTACTACTAATAATATAAACTGTAATTTTATGGTTCTTTTGTATTTGTATACATTTCTTTTGATATTAACATATCTAATGAATACGAAACGGTATGCACCTCCTTAAATAACAACACGTAAATAAGATTAGGTTCAAATTTTCTTAATATTGGCTAGTATTTTCTGAATTCAAATAATTTCAGGGTTTACCATAAATGTATGACAAATAAAGGCACGGTAAGACACGACAGATAGCTCCTACTGATTCTCTATTCCTGTGATATTTAGGCACGCCATTCGAGCAACCTGGGGTTCTTGTGTCAAGGAATAACAAAAGCAACTGATTTTAATTTAGACGAACCATGATGCTGTTTTTTATTGTTTTATTTTCACATAAAATGTTTGTAAAAAGTAAACACATCCTTTTTCAGACTGATGGACTGAGAGTCGGAGGGAATTAAATAATTTGTTGATATACTTTTTATATATTGTCATTTATTGAAGACTATTACAATTAAAACAAATACTTCTATAAGGAAAAATAAACATTTAACTTTTTTCTCTGAATTAAATATGTATATATAGAAATATATACAAATATATATAATATATATATATGCATATATATATAATATATGTATATGTATAATATGTATATGTATATTTTTTACGTTTGATTTGTATATTTTAAAACTTTTTAAAGCTTGTTATTATTTACAAAAATATTTTAGCGAATAAAAACAGCGCAATTATATTTTTCAGTCTTTAACTAGTTTTTATAAATTATGCTGTTTTCCGTCTTTGGAAATAAGCATGCCGATTTCAAAACCGGAAAAGAAAGAAATTGAAAGCTTATTTGGAGAGTACCTAAATGAATAATAGAAGAAAAAAATTATTTCACAACATCCTTAAGTGTATTCGATCTCCCTGAATATGGGTTTGCCAGATACCCTGATATAAGGCACCTTCTCATTAGAAGTAAACCCTGATCAAATATTTTATATATATATATATATATATATATATATATATATATATATATATATATATATATATATATATATATATATAAGGAGATTAATATACTAAATTATTCTTTGTCTTGCTTAGAATAATAAAAAATCTTTGATATGAAACTCAACCACTTCATTTCAATAAGGTTTTTTTTTGAAATTCAGTGAATCACAATTTAATATATATATATATATATATATATATATATATATATATATATATATATATATATATATATATATTAATGATGTCTCTTCAAGCCATTCCGGGTTTCGAACGGAGCCACCACCTTTATTGATAGAGTGCTTTTGATGAAAAAATAAAAAGCCTTTGATCATTATCTCTATTTCTACAATTATATAAATGCAACTTTGTTTGTGTGTGTAAGTTCGTTCATTATAGACTCCGAAACGGCTGAACAGACTTTCTTTCAAATTTACTTTAGTTTATAAATCTGGGAGTGATCTTAGTTAAGTTTTTTCTCAGAATACCCCCAATAATTACCGATAATCGATAATCAAAACCGTAATTTATCTATCATCGGTAAAGCGTGTTTTCTATGTCGTCGCTTAGCAACAATGATAGAACAACTGGCTGTGAAAATTCTACTGTGGGTAAGTTGATAGCTTTTTTTTTCTTGCATGACGTGATCTGTAGGTTCAAACCCCGCACGTAAATTTCTTAATGTTTTTTTTCGTTAACTGGAAAGAAGTTTACATAAAATAATTTTTCAAACAAAAAGTAAGTTCTCTAGCGCGCAATGTAGAATAACATATATTTTGGACTAAGTTACTGCATGGAGGAATGTGAAGCTTCCTTCCGGGCGATTTCACGAATTACGATGGTAATAAAAATATAGAATTGTGAAATGTTCGTTGATCATCATTCAATCCTGGGCAACATCGGGTGTCCCTGCTTGTCATTATAAAAATATGAAGAAAAATAAACATAAAGAACTTAAATATGAATAAATAATAAAGAGTCGGATTTCAGGAGTGGTGTTGTCCTTTTAAGATACAGAAAAAAGGGGGTGCCGAAGATCACAATATAAGTCAGCATCTTGAAGAAGTTATTATTAATAAAGAAACAACAACAAAAAAAAGAAAACAGACATCAACTAGTACGTGACTAATTTAACTAGTTACGTGACTAATTCAACTAGTTACGTGACTAATTTAACTAGTTACGTGACTAATTTAACTAGTTACGTGACTAATTTAACTAGTTACGTGACTAATATAACTTGTTACGTGACTAATTTAACTAGTTACGTGACTAATTTAACTAGTTACGTGACTAATATAACTAGTTACGTGACTAATATAACTAGTTACGTGACTAATTTAACTAGTTACGTGACTAATTCAACTAGTTACGTGACTAACTTAAGTAGTTACGTCACTAATATAACTAGTTACGTGACTAATTTAACTAGTTACGTGACTAATATAACTAGTTACGTGACTAATTTAACTAGTTACGTGACTAATTTAACTAGTAACGTGACTAATTTAACTAGTTACGTGACTAATATAACTAGTTACGTGACTAATTTAACTAGTTACGTGACTAATTTAACTAGTTACGTGACTAATTTAACTAGTTACGTGACTAATTTAACTAGTTACGTGACTAATTTAACTAGTTACGTGACTAATTCAACTAGTTACGTGACTAATTTAACTAGTTACGTGACTAATATAACTTGTTACGTGACTAATTTAACTAGTTACGTGACTAATTCAACTAGTTACGTGACTAATTTAACTAGTTACGTCACTAATATAACTAGTTACGTGACTAATTTAACTAGTTACGTGACTAATTTAACTAGTTACGTGACTAATTTAACTAGTTACGTGACTAATTTAACTAGTTACGTGACTAATTCAACTAGTTACGTGACTAATTTAACTAGTTACGTGACTAATATAACTAGTTACGTGACTAATTCAACAAGTTACGTGACTAACATAACTAGTTACGTCACTAATATAACTAGTTACGTTACTAATTTAACTAGTTACGTGACTAATATAACTAGTTACGTGACTAATTTAACTAGTTACGTGACTAATTCAACTAGTTACGTGACTAATATAACTAGTTACGTGACTAATTTAACTAGTTACGTGACTAATTTAACTAGTTACGTGACTAATATAACTTGTTAGGTGACTAATTTAACTAGTTACGTGACTAATTCAACTAGTTACGTGACTAATTTAACTAGTTACGTCACTAATATAACTAGTTACGTGACTAATTTAACTAGTTACGTGACTAATTTAACTAGTTACGTGACTAATTCAACTAGTTACGTGACTAATTTTACTAGTTACGTGACTAATTCAACTAGTTACGTGACTAATTCAACTAGTTACGTGACTATCTTAACTAGTTACGTCACTAATATAACTAGTTACGTGACTAATTTAACTAGTTACGTGACTAATTTAACTAGTTACGTGACTAATATAACTAGTTACGTGACTAATTTAACTAGTTACGTGACTAATTCAACTAGTTACGTGACTAACTTAACTAGTTACGTGACTAATTTAACTAGTTACGTGACTAATTTAACTAGTTACGTGACTAATTCAACTAGTTACGTGACTAATTTAACTAGTTACGTGACTAATTTAACTGGTTACGTGACTAATTTAACTAGTTACGTGACTAATTTAACTAGTTACGTGACTAATTTAACTAGTTACGTCACTAATATAACTAGTTACGTGACTAATTTAACTAGTTACGTGACTAATTCAACTAGTTACGTGACTAATATAACTAGTTACGTGACTAATTTAACTAGTTACGTAACTAATTTAACTAGTTACGTGACTAATATAACTAGTTACGTGACTAATTTAACTAGTTACGTGACTAATTTAACTAAGCTGCGTTCAAACAAGACCGAGGATCGCATGCACAATGCTCAGTTAAGGATGACGTGCTCATAATTTATCAGTGTTTGTACGCCAAAAGTACTCACCTTTGTTTAATTCTGTGAAATATAATCTACTAGCAGACCGCCCGGCGTTGCCCTGTCGTAAAATACGCATAAATATTATATTTTAATTCATACAGAAACGGAAATATGTACATGCGAGTATTATGTTTTTTTTTCTAAAAAGTTCACTCCTTGTAAATAAAAAAACCCACTCGAGCTGAGATAGAAAACCAAAACGTAAAGACAGTAAGTAAAGTACGATAACCATAAGTCCCTCTTGCTACGTTTTTAAAACGTGTCTACAAATCTACTTATTCTTAAAATAAGGAATGAACGAGAACGATTCACGCATGCGCATTCGTGAAACAGTTGACAAACAAATAAAAGTCCGATGATTCTACATGTATCATTTTTTTCTCAATTCTTACCCGTTTGCAGCACATTTTTTCTGGGTAGAAACCGATTAAAAAGTTTTCCAATTGTCTGAATACTCTATATACTAAATTTTAAGACATCTGTTGAGTATATAGGTTCAGAAGTGCCCTCCCACACACACATTTTCGCTATTATAGATATGTAGATTTCTATTACATCAAATTCTAAACTTAAGCTAATACTTAATTTTAATCGGCGCCGAAAGCTTGAACAAGATTATTGCCGTTTCGTTTTACCTACATCGAATGCGTTTTGCAAAATTAGACAGATAATCCGAATCGGGCAAATGAGTATGGCTGCTGCCGAATAATTGTTGCCGTTGCTTGCGAACGATTTACTTAGTGAAACGTAAATGCGATCAGATTTCGAACAATAGAAGGCGAGTAAAAATAGAGCTGAGAAAGACACAAGAACAATAGAACAACACAAAATAGAAAAGATATCGAATAACGAATCAGATCTCATGAATAAAAATATAAAAAGAATACGATTAAAAAGAGCAAATATAGAATTCTTAACATGCGTAGAGTATACGAAAAGCTAAGCTCACAATAGGCAACAGTAACTGAGAAAAGAAACAAGAATAGTGGAATAAAAGAATACCAAAATTGAAAAACAATAGCTTTTTGTTGATGTTTTAGAATGTCAAGCATTATTACCAAAATCGTATTTATTTTTGTATACGATTTGTTTTCACATTTATCTGTTTATGCATATATATATAAATGCCTGCAGAAATTCCCCTCATAAGTTTTTAAGAACCGACGTCACGTACAAGTTTAATACATCATAGTCATTATCTTATGTAGCTTTCGAACACCATTTTATACAAACCTAGTCATGATAATAAAATGCTACATTTCATCTTACGGGCAACTCCATCACAGTCGCAACATCTTAAGCGGAAGGAGTCCCTATTTTTCTCTCTAAATATTTATACCTACAACTACCCCCAGTTTCACCGGAACGAATTCAACACGTTCCACAAATTCTATGATTACCCGACCGTAACTGGCGCAGAAATACATAGACCTAATATAATCTTTACACTTTCTGATTCATAAATAACAAAGGCTCCCTAGCCAAGGTCCCCCCATTCTGATTGGCTGAGCTCTATATATTCTCATATTCGGGAATCTAATTCTACGCTTTATAAAAGAACGCTTACTAAAATTATAATATGGCGTCATTAATAGACGTATTACGAGATCTTCGTCAAAACATAAAAATAAACATCTGTTACTATCGTGTTTTTATACCATTAAACACACTACGTGTAGATAGGTGATGTTTCAAACCGACGCATTACACATATATATATATATATTAAAGACTTTAGCTCCCAAATATTTGCGTCTTGTTATTAATGTCTATAATAAAAAATAATCACAAAGAAACAATTAGAAAAATACTGAAGTTCTTTGTAAATTATTTTACCTTTTCCACAAAACTCGAGGAAATTTATAGGTGGTATTATTATTCACATTATCGCTGTAAAATTGCGAACGACAATTTGTTTTTATTCAAGAAAGTAATGATTTCCGACGTTCAGCCAAACAACGCACGTAAGCGCGTTGTTTTGCTTATGGTAGGACTATTTGTTATTTGTTTACAGATTAACCGAAAACCTATACATGTCATCAAATTGAGGTGAATGTGAAAGATGGTGAGAAACAAATAATTAAACTTTTTTCACCTTAAACATTACCTTTAACACGGTACATAAAAATCAATCCTGGTCGCAAAAATCCGAAACAGGAAGAGACACCCATTTATTTAAATATATTTTATTTAAATACGTTCGTTTTGTTACTTACTCTAAAAAATGTTTTGTAAATATATACTTTTTCTTTTAAATCTTCAAAAGTTTTGTAAATATATATATATTTTTTAAATTGCTGGCGAATATTTGAGCATGTTTTCTATTTGACGTGTTTGTGTCAATATCAAGGTCGAATCACCGGTCTTAGTTGAAATGTGCGCCGGGCACCGCCAGGCGGCGGCGTCTGCTACAGGGTATCTATTCTTTACTTGGTCCATTAATGCTATATTAAGATTACGGCTATATTAAAGATGTTAACTCTGGAATTAATTTAAGAGTTTACCTCCCAAATATTTGCATTTTCCTAATGTTATGCCGAAAACAATTCTGGAAGTTTACTGAACAAATACAACGAATTCATAGACTCCATCTATGAATTCTGACGATGCTAGTTGGATATTTCCTCTCTTTGAGGATCTTCCTCTAGTTGAAACAATATGTAAACTCATTCTGGACTCACAGTAATAAATTTCTTATATATATATATATATATATATATATATATATATATATATATATATATATATATATATATATATATAGATGTAATGCATCGTTTTCTAACATTCTGCAACGAAACAACAATGATGTAAAGTACATAAAAGTTTGCATATTTACGCTCGCATTCTTTGTTTCTATGATTTTGTATTTTTATTTGTGTATATCTGGTTATAATTATCAATTTGGCCTTTCGCGACCGTTTTTTTGTAAACTATTTGACTTCAAATATTTCGTGGAGTATACCAACCTTATTAGGGTCAGCTATTGGACACGTTCAAAACACGCATATTGTAAAATAATTTTAAAAAGAAAAGAAATGATGGACCTGAGCAATGCTGTCACTGCTCCTACCATTTTCTTTCATTTATTCGTAAATTATCCAAGTGATTATCAGCGCTTACAGGCTTATATTTGGAATTATAACGTTCTATTACAATGAACACCAACTTTTTGGCAACTTTAGTTGTTAATGCTGCTACTAGCATTTACATTTTTTCTTTTCAATTTTTCGCACGTTTCCATAGTGCTTATCACAGATTACATGCGTAGTATTCACATGAACAAAATACCTTTAAAAATATTGGATACACCTTACCATTAGAAAAGGGAAACATTTAGGAGCTAGGGGCAGCATTAACATCTGGCGTAACAAAATAGGCGTGTGTTCCATTTATTAACACGTTATCATTACAAATTGATCCTAGACTATTACGGTCATTGAAAATACTACCTTACATTTTGTTTTAAATCTGAATTGACGTCTCACTAAACCCAGCCACATTATGTACGTTGTCTCATCCTATTTTGTGACAGTCTTCTAGACTTATTTCTTGAAGTATTCCAGAATTAAAAAGAGTTGGTAAATATTTGCCTGGAAATAACATTGTTTGACTGATTTCCGTATTGGGTTATTTCTGTCATTTAATCGTGTGCCTCGAATTTCCTAGTCAAACACGAACTGGGTTTAGTAATGGACTCGTTGTTTGAAATATTTGTACAAGGAAACTTGAAAAACAAAAACAAAAAAAAACAATAGTTATAATGAAGCAAAAAAAAAATTATGTAAATCAACGTTAATTTAAATATTAATATACGTATGTACATGTAAACGAATACAATTCTCGTGGGTTGATGATGCAGCTCAATTGAAAAGGCATGAAATATCAACCATTCAAAATATTCCTTTAATCGTGACAACGTTGGTAATGTGTAATATTTTATGAAATATTATTTGACTCAGTCCTGCCCCCCCTTCTTGTTGGAAGAAGGCCTTTGCTGTTCCTATCTCAAAGAAGGTTCTTGTTCGATCTGACTAAGTATAGTTCTGTTAATCTTCTCTCGTTTATCAGCAAAGTTTCTAAAATATTAATAAACGACAGGCTTGTTCATTTTCTGAAAAGTTTTTATCTCTTTATTGATGTTTTGTGATTTTCTTTGAATTGCTGACATTTTAACAGTAGTAATAAAATTCGTCAGGAGAATATGAAACTATATTAATATAGAACTATTGAACTTGACATTTCTAAAGAGTTTGATAGGCCCTACTTCTACTCCTGCTGTTCTCAAATACTGGGCTACTAGACTTTCCTATTAGGTTGGTGCAAAAATAATGTCGTTTTTTTTTTACGTTCAACTTCAAAAGATTATAACTCGTTTCATAATAAACTTTATTACTCGAAATAACAACCGTTAGAATGTACACGTTTCTACCAACGAGACACACGTGTATCCAAAGTTCTGGAAGCGATGAAGTTATTAAAAGCCGATTCGGCATCATCTGGGCTTTTAAAGCATTTCTCGCTCAGAAAGTTGACAAGATGCTTGAAAAAGTGATAATCGGTGGGCGGGAGGCCCGATGAATATATATCACACGTCACAATCCGCTTGAAAAATGGGTCGTTTTGATTACACAAAAGGAGGAGCATAGAAGACGCCTCAAAACCACGATTTTTTTAATAATCGTTCAATTCATACGGCACCCATTTATTCAACTTTTTTGACTACTCTATATCTTCCAGACTCGCGTAACCATTGCGGAATTTCTTGAACCACCGTTGTGTCACACGTTCGTTAGTAGTACCTTGTCCAAACGCATCATTGATATCACAAGCTGTCTAGGCAGCTTTTCAGTATAGTTTGAACAGGAACAAGAAAATCGTGCGGATTTGAATTTTGTCCATTCTGTCAAAAAGCCTGCAAAAAATGAATGAAGAGATTGAGAACGGTAACGAATAACACGATTCAATAGAGCGAAAAACGGGGTTCAAAATGACATGGCTATATATATATATATATATATATATATATATATATATATATATATATATATTTTGAGAAAAATAGAAAAACCGAATGAAATTATTAAAATAATCAACGTTTCGTCCTTATTTCAGAGGACATATTCAGGATAATTGAAATAAAAATGTAAGAAACGAAAAAGTCATAGATCGTGCGAAAAAGACAGTTTTTGAATCCTACCCATGTCGGGAAGGACAAACATATGGGTAGGATTCAAAAACTGTCTTTTTCGCACGATCTATACTTTTTCTTTTCTTACATTTTTATTTCAATTATCCTGAAGATGTCCTCTGAAATAAGGACGAAACGTTGATTATTTTAATAATTTCATTCGGTTTTTCTATTTTTCTCAAAACATAACGTCAACCACCGCTGGTATTTTTTCATTCCTTATACATATATATATACATATATATATATATATATATATATATATATATATATATATATATATATATATATATATATATATATATATATATATATACGTAGATTTGTTGTTGATTTTCGTTTAAGGATAAATCTTTCTTCAGCTTAGCGTGACTGTATCTAGGAATCGAACCCTAACGTATTACAGTCCTGTGTCTAATCCATTACGCTACCACATCATAGACAATTTTAGTTTATTTTTATGGTTTATATATTTATGTAGATTTGTTGCTGATTTTTTGAACGATAATATGATTAACTTAAAAAATAATATATATATGTATATATTTGTATGTATATATATATATATATATATATATATATATATGTATATATATGTGTGTATATATATGCATGTATATATATATGTATATATATGTATGTATATATATGTATATATATATGTGCGAATGAACTCTGTTTCTGGGTCAACGGCCAACTAGCACCGTGTATATTTGTGTGTGTGTATATGTGTATTGGGGTGGAGAGGGCTCCCGTAAGCCGTGGTGAAGGCAAACTTTCTATGAGAAGCAAATATCTGATTTAAAAAAAACCATAAAGCGGAAGACCAGTACCCGCATTAAGCTGGTCTGCAGTTTAATTTGTTGCTGGCTATCTTGCTCTTGCTTGTTGTTGGATCTCAACATTTTGAACCGAGAGAGAGACTTAGCTGTCGTACAAAGCTAAGACTCTGTAACATCATCTTTTTATAGATACTCCCTCAGGTATTTGGGCTCATGGATTTAAAATGTCTGAGGGAGTTGCACTCGTCTGACAAGACGTTGCAATCATCATCATATATATGTGTGTATATATATGTATGTATATATATATGTGTGTATATATATATGTGTGTATATATATATGTGTATATATATGTATGGTTATATATGTGTGTATATATATGCATATATATGTGTATACGTATGTATGTATATATATATATAATTTTCAGAATGTGAGAGAGAATATATAATTATTTCCACAGCCAAACAACGTCGCAGCTCACAAGAGTCATGAAAGCCAACGAACCGGAAGTCCAAGATTCGAGTTCCGCCCCCATTTAGGCTCATCAGTAAGACAAATGAGGGCGAAACTTTTGGACTTTGGGTTTGTTGGCTTTCATGGCGATTGTGAGCTGCGACAGTGCCTGGCTGTGGAAATAATTATATATATATATATATATATATATATATGTGTGTGTGTGTGTGTGTGTGTGTGTATGTGTGTGTGTGCGGTTTCTATTTCGGAAATTAAAACATCGTTGTATTGAAAACTGCGAAATATCTCATAAAGACATTAATTTCCGAGGAGATATAAAATATGACAATTGAATTACGTTTTTGAAATTGGAATGTCTTTCCACCACCTGATCAACTCGTTAACTGAAGTCTTTTCATTTCTCCTATAAAAGTATGGATGCTCGCAAGTGTGAAGATATTTGTAACCATTTAATATTCTTGTACACGCGAATCATCGCTTATCAAGGCGCAATGGCCACTCGACAACAAGTGTTAATAACTTTGCCAGGTGGACAGAAACAAAAGAAACAGCTTTAGCATTATGTATAGTTGTAAAATTTAGTTTTGTTTTTTAGAAGACGGCTAAACATGATTTTTTTAGCATTACACTTATGAACGATCATGTTGCAGTTAGGTGGGAAACAATCAATGTTATTTTGTTCCAGAGACGAGTATATCTTGTGAGGAAACTCTGTTCGGGCTCACAGTGATTCCAGTTTATTTATAATTTAGTTAATATACTAAAAAAAAAGTTCTTTTACCTAAAATCACTACCAACAATCCCACACTCTCTATCTGCACCTAAATCTAAACGGAAATTCATTGAATAACGCTTGTTTTCTAGAACTGTCATCTGCGAAACTCTGTGCCGCTAGCCTGTTTTTCAACTGACTACAATATAGTCGTCTTCAAGTCCAATGTAAACAAGTTCTTGTCGATGCGCCCCTTTAAATAATCAAATTCCACCCAATTTCTGCCATCAACCATTACTACACTGGTGTATCAGTGACCACAGTACTCTCTTTAACTCTTATCCTTGAGTGGGTTTCAGGCCTTGATAAGTGATGTCTCCCTTATAAAAAAATATAAGGAAACAATGTACAATAACAATTTGTAGGATGTCGTACTTCACAAGATAAACAATCTCTACTATTAAATAAAAGTCACTTTGTGTGTGTATGAGTACCTTCCTCATAGGTTCCGAAACGGCTGGCCATATCTTTAGGAAATTTCACACAAAAGTAGTCTATATGTCTGGCAGTGTTCTTAGAAATGTTTTGTACAAAAATTCATCAGATAAGTATCTAAAATTAAAAAAAGTAAACGATCTTTAAAAGTCTTTCTTCTCTTTTAGATGAAAAAGAATTTTACATGGGAATATTTTACGTTATACGGGTGTAACCTTGGCCGATGTAAAAATCCTATTAAAAACCCGCCAAATATATGTCCACCTATGTCACGGTAACATACATTGAGCGAGTTTTTAAAATCTTTTTTTTTACAAAGGCATCACCACTTATCAAGACTAAGAGGCCACGCAAGAATAAGGGTTAAAGAGTGCACAGTAGACAATTGGACAATCAAGTAATCGTTAGTAATGGAAATTCGGTAAATTTTTTTAACTTATATGGAACGGCTCATCCAAAACTTGTTTACGTTAGACTTGAAGACAACCATATTGTAGTCAGCTGGAAAGCAGGAAAACGGAAGGCAATTCCATAGGCGCGCAGTTCTAAGAAAGAAGCTTTGTTCATGGAATCTACGTTTAGGTTTAGGCACAGTGGCGGGAAATTATTAATAGTGTTTTCTGCTAGACGGGAATTTTCTGGTGAAAGTTTGGCGAGGGGCACCATAGATTGAAGCTCAGTCGAGCACTTGCCATGAAAATAACGATAAAGCAGAGACAAACTCGCAACATCTCTTCTGTGAGAAAGAGGTTGCAGGGAAGAGAAAAGGGCATCCCTTACGAGGCTACGAAGTCTATTTTTAACTCTATCAAGGCAGGATAAGTCCTTTCTAGTAGCACCTGCCCATATGTGGCAACAGTACTCCATCCTTGGACGTACCTGGCTCTTATATAGATAGAGAGTTGCATCAGCAGTGAGATATTTACTGGACCGATAGAAGGATCCAACCATTTTTCCAGCGGCCTTGCCAACGGATTTAATGTATGTGTTCAATTTCAGATCATGAGTAATGGTCAAGCCCAGAAGTTTGTTAAAACATGAGGCCTCCCCAAGACGAGATCCAATCATTTCAATTGATGGAAGATGGGGATCTGAGTGTTGATGATGTAAAGATAGTAGCTTGGTTTTAGATGCATTAAAAGCAACAAGTCACCACTTTCCCCATTGCACCACTTGCTCAAGATCAGAGGAGAGAGAATCGGAGAGAACTTGGTTTTTTACGGTTTTAGAAGTGCTACCATAGATAGTAGTGTTATCAGCAGAAATATCTACAAATGGTGTAAGGATGTGATTTGGAACATCATTAATGTAGACCAGGAAGAGAGTTGGGCACGGGATGGACCCCTGAGGGACTCCAGCATTAATACTATAAGATAAAAAAGTCTATTTTTAAGATCGTCAAGCCCAAATAAAAGCTGACGTGATATTGTAAACGAAATTTCCTTAACCACCATTGTACTGTGCTTCAGTAATGGTTCCTGGACCAAACGCTTCGTTAATATCGCGAGCTGTTTTAGCAGCTACGGCCTAGCTTGAATTGAAATAAGAAAATTGTACGAATGTGCTTTTTTCTATTTTGTATTCAACGTTCTGAAAAGACATAATTGTTTTAAAACAATTGTAATTTCAACTATTAGATAATGCGAAGAACCTTCTTTAAAATAATATATAAAACGCTCTTTAAAATGATATATAAAACGCTCTTTAAAATGATATATAAAACGCTCTTTGAACTGATATATAAAACGCTCTTTAAAATGATATATAAACTAAAAGTATTATAACGAAAGCTTATTTGACAATACATCAAAATTAAAAAT
>NC_136496.1:32879935-32894935 GCF_053919585.1 Euprymna scolopes | reverse complement strand
ATAAGATTAATATAGACAAGAGTTTTATCTACACACACACGCACGCACGCGCGCATGTATATATATATATATATATATATATATATATATATATATATATATATATATATATATATGTTAATGTATTGTCAACAGAGTCGCACTTAGGAAGGTTTTGAATAAAGTTGGAATCCCTGAAAAAATGTTAAATGTAATAATATCCTTTCACAATAATATAGAGGCACGTGTAAGAGCAGACGGATAGATATCAAAGATCATGATTATATAAGATTCTGAACTTCAGAGACTATAATATAGGTAAAATAGATAACCTCTACGATGAATCAAAATTGAGGTTATCGACAAAAGCGTGGTCTTTTTCGAGACTTTGACCTTTGACCTAGACATTCCTAAATTAAGCCAGTTTTATCGACCAAACTCCAATCTTTGTCCCATCGCTATAATGCCGTATCACTGTACTTGCTTTACAAGTCATCTGATTAAATGTGTTCCGATGAACTCATAGCTTGTGTGCCCCCCTCAACGTAGATACTCCTGACTAACCCGATCAGCAGTAATGTCCCACCCGTTCACCTTTCTGATCACCAGATGGCTTACTGCAAACAATAATAAAACTAGGAAAACATTCACTTACATAGGCGCATCCTCTAACTTAATTAAAGTAAGAATTTCAAACCACTTGCACTCTTTCAGAAATGAAAAATCTCAAAACAATAATAATAATAGCACATCCTTAACTACATTAATCAATAGCCTGGAAGACAAGAAAACTCCCTATTCAATTAAATGGAGTATACTGAATAAATCTAGATCATATACCCCAGGGGACAAATTTTGCAACCTTTGTATATCCGAAACAGTTAACATTATCACCTTCAATAAACCCATGATAAATGCCAGGAATGAACGAGTGTCTAGATGTAAACACATGAAAAAATTTAAATACAGCTAACTTAAAATAAAATAGCATACACTCTATATATACAGGTAAATGGGTAAAAACGTAATACTATATGCATATCGCTTGTGAATAAAATCTAAGGTAAAACTTTGCGAATTAAAAAATGATTTTTTAAAAATAAGTTCTCAAACATCTCATCTAATATATATAATAATACCTTCTTATTGTTGATTTACATTTTAAGTAGAGACTCACAATACACACATTAACATACTACAATTTTAAATTCTAACACATAATTGGCACTTCTGGGATCTTGCTTGAATACTATTCCAAACTAATATGTAACTTTTCATTTAACGAGCTTTATAATTCGTCCCGTTTTACTACCCACAAATAGTGTTAAACATTCCACATTGCAAAGTAATTTCCCGATCCACACATATGAATATGGACGCGTAATACTCAATAATGCGTCATCCTTGTCGGTACTAGTATAACCAAACTCTAGAGCCTTAGTTACATAACCCTATACACTTATTTTCTGAATGTTAATAAGCAGTATAGGAGCCAATTTGTTTTTATCATAATTAGTTTTATTACATGCGCTGATTATTATAATTAATAGTATGACTAGTTTTATACTTTCTTTATATTTAAATTTATAATCTTTAAAATATGTATGTATGTAATATATAATTGTGTATGTATGTGTGTGTGAATGTGTATATATGTATGTGTGTATGTATATATGTATAGGTATGTGTATGGGAAAATATATGTGTATATATATATGTATATGTATATGCATGTATGTATATATATATGAATATATATGTGTGTATAAAGTTCTCCCAGTTTAATATTATTAAATATTATAATTATTATCACCGAATTTTTATACCTCCCAGTAAGGCAGTATTATTTTCGATTTAACAGTAAAGGATAATCATTAGTATTATAATATTAAAATAACAAGTTCTATCAATACGCTTAGTTTTAGTTGTACAATTTACTTACAGATATTATTCTAATTTTTCAGTTTAATTCCCCCATTTAAAAGAATATTATCAATGAGTATAAAATTAACAAAAAAGAGCACCTTATGTATTAATTGTTTGAGTGGACTTGATTTAATAGATTTAAACAGAGTAAAGAATTTAAGATGAAATTAGGTTAATTAGTTTAAAGGTTGATTTCAGCTGACATGAAAAATATTTTATCGTCGCCGTCTATGAAATAAACGGCTCAATTTTTATCGTTGCAAGCTATGCAATAAACGGCTCAACGTTATATAGATATTTAACTCTAGCTATTTTAAAGACAATGTTTGTGTCCAGTCCCAATGGAAAAATAATGTACATTTTTATTGCCCCTCTCAAAAAGCTACTTCAAATTAGATTATTTGAACAGTCGTTATGTCCTGGCGCATTGTGTAAGGTAAACTCGCCCATGATAAAACTGGGGAAAAGCAGGCTGGCTCCTTGGACAGTTTTACAACTTAATGGCTCACCCCGGTGTAGCTTCTTCGTTGATATAAAATAATAATAAATATGAGAAGGCGAGACAATGAAATCTACAAAACAAAATCTCTCTTATAGATGAGGTAATTTAGATTATGATAAGTACCAAAAAAAATAAAATAGAAATAAGCAAAGGGGAGACACTAATCCAAACAAAAAAGACATTAACACCAAGATGTGATTTGATTTGATATTTCACTACGGATGAGATTCATGGAGAAGTTTTTTTTTTTTTTTTTTTCATATTTGTTATTAGTCTTGCACTATGCTTGCTTTTTGTGTTGGACTGTTTGTCCTTTTTTACTCTCTTTTTCTGCATCGACTGCTATAAACTTAGTTTCCCCACTTTTCTACTTTTCTTTCTCCTTCTTTTGTTTTCTCTCTTTCATTCTCTCTCGCTCCGTTTGTATGAGGTAAAATGCTAACCTAGAAATTCAAAAGTGATGTCTTTACTGAGTTTGAGTCTCCCGGAGAACAGTAATTATCTCATCCTACACAGATAATTGCATACGCCTGAATGAAACACTAGAATACGTGGGTAAAAAAATAATTGTTAATAGTTAAAAAATGATTATATATATATATATATATATATATATATATATATATATATATATATATGAACGAATATTAACAACTATTTTTATATATTAATAATTATTTTTAGATAATAAATAATTGTTAATATCTCTCTATATATACATAAACGAATATTAACAACTACTTTTATATATTAATAATTATTTTTAGATAATAAATAATTGTTAATATATATATATATATATATATATATATAAGCATTAACAATTTTTTTATAACTATAGCCACTGTGCTTACGATATTTTCGGTGTAAGATATTATTACTGCTGACCAGGAAATTCGGACCCATTAACACAATATATATATATATATATATATATATATGTGTGTGTGTGTGTGTGTGTGTGTGTGTGTGTGTGTGTATACTATAAATATGATAATTTAATTTAATTTAATTCTTAGGAAATAAATTGTACATTTCAGTTGACCCCTTTCTCGCTTTTTGGCGCCTTTTAACGTCATCTTGTCTGGGTCATTTTGACTTTGGCTTTTCTACTTTAAAATGAATTCAATCACCTTTCAATTTTTTTTCTTCTCCACTCATTTTTCTTAATCAAGCCTCGTCGCGACAGTCGTGTTTTACATTTCATACATGTTTTTTTACGCACATTTTATCTATTTTTTAATTATATTTCATTCCCATTTCCTTGTACCTATTTGTGAATTATTCCATAGATTTCTGCCTTTTTTCCAATTACGCGATTCCCTTGTAATTTACTTGTGCGAATGGAAATTTAACTAACTTTCTTGGATTCTGCATTTTTCGATTGTACCGTCATTGGATATTTTACCCTTCACCAGGCAATACATTCACATGAAATCACATTTTTATTCACCATATTCCCTCTGCATCATTTTTGTTATCAAGTAAGATCAATAATTTACTTGTATTTTCATCAAATACTTTTGCAAGCAAAATCCGATACCGTATTTTGCTAAATCCTACCCTCTGATGAGAAGGAAAGTATTTCTTCCGCAGATTAAGGACTATCCACTTATTAAGTGTTTCCTTTTTAAAATTAAATGTCTTTAACTCTTTTTCAAAGTGTTTTTTACCATGTTTTATTAACTATTCGTTCATGTGTATATATATATATATATATATATATATATATATTAGTCATCCATATAGGGTACTAAACAGGCAACTACCCCAAGCCAGGATCGAAACCCGAACGCCCAAATTACCATCAAGGCTTCTCACCATTGTGCTATGCGGCGTATGCTATGTGGATAATGAATTAATGATGTTTTGTCATCGTCCAAATGCCTCCGCTCGATTTGCTTACACAAAGAGCTTCGCTTAATACGCTAATGGCAATTTGCATATCACTTCCCGACATGCTCAACCCAAGATAGGGAGCATTATAGTCATCCACCTACTGTACTTTTTCGCTGTTTCACAGCTCATCAGTGCGGCTAGACAGGCTTCATAGCTATATATATATATATATATATATATATATATATATATATATGCACACTCAATATATACATGCACACTCAATATATACATACACATAAAAAACAGTAATCTAGAGACACACGTGTTTTGGAGCCACTGAAAAGAGTAGGGCTCCGAAACACGCGTGTCCGTAGATTGCTGTTTATATATATATATATATATATATATATATATATATATATAAATAAATAAATATTTTCGAGTGAGGACACTTCTGAACCTTTTTCTTCAACGAATTTGTTATCTACAATCTTCAAATTTGAAATATAGGGCATTCACATATATATATATATATATATATATATATATATATATATATATATATATATTGACTGAACCTATTGTTTTTAACGTTTTAATGTTTTAATGGTAAATAAAACAAATTACAATGTCTTCATAACAAAGTTTGCACTCTGCATTCCAAAAATTTTCCTTATTTTATACTTGCATAAAAACTCACTTAGATAGCTGCTACCAGATTTCACCATCATTGTCTTCCACGCAAAATTCGGAATAAACACCACTATAGAACGCATCAGGTTAGGATTAGCATGAAAATTAGGTAAACGTTATAGTAAATGTTGAAATCAGCGTTCAAGTATTTACGCTGAAATCGACAAAAGGTCACATTTTTCACATGTTTAGAATGCAGAATAAATGTCACCGTGAAACGTATCGTAAAACAGTGAACAGCTATTTGAGTTTACATGGAAGTAAGAATATAAGACAAACTATCTGTCATGCCAATAATTATTAACATGAATTTTCTATCCACCCCTAGTTTGTAATTAAAATTACACTCCGCATTTAATCCGCTTTTTGAAATGGCGGGAAATATTTGGAGAATAACTTTTTATACAAAATGAATCCAGCTTGCACATTTTAATTAGTGTCTAGTAATCTATTAAACAAAGAGCAAACCTCTGTGTATGTGCGTTTATATGTCCAGCTAAAACTTACAAAATTCAAAACAGACAGCCCCAAAGTGTTTATGGTGTCTTTACGACGTTGTCACGGATAAATAATATCTAAAATTTAGAATAAATTATACGTACTTTGGCACTCAGTTGTTGCAGACTTCGTCAATGTGAGGTCGATTTTTTAACCAGACTTTCTTGAGCGTCTCGTCTAACTTGCCCTCCGTTAACACCTGCTATATCATGTTCGACAATGAACGAACGACCGGACGAACGTTAATACATACACACACACACACACACACATACACATACACACACACACACAAAGGGGAAGTAACTCTTACTTTTTTTCAATCAAGTAGTTACGTTTCCTTATGCCGACTTCTAAAGATAGGTGTTATTTGTATGTGTATGTTCAGAGAGAATAACAGGTTGAGCCGTGAAAAAGATGGCGGTAAAGAAGTAAAAAAAAAACCCAAAAAAACAATTAAGAGATAAAAGTTTTAATAGAAATGTGTCACACTTTTGTCTGGGCAACGCCGGATAGCCCTACCGGTATTTCAATGAATTCGACCTGCCATGTGGCCGGAGGTCTAACCACATGTCTTCATTACTTGACCAAAATGTATGAAATACCGCAATTCAATGAAACCTTGGCCGGCAATGAATCTTAAACGTCGTTAAATTGTGAATAAATTAGGTCGGCAAATAAATGAGATTAGATGAAATTGCTTATCGTCAATTATGTCGTTAATCTCTCTTCGCGTCCACTCAAGTCTCTTAGATTAGTCAATAGATTGAAAAAGGAAGAAACAAAATAAGGTTAAACTTGTTATTTTCTACTTAAAATCATATAAAAACGTTTCTTGATCCAATTTAGCGGTTTTTGTTTGTTTTTATAAGCAGTTGTGTGAGAAGATGCACGTAGGGTCGTTATCAATGACGATAATTGCAACGTGTGTGTGTGTGTGTGTGTGTGTGTGTGTGTGTGTATTATCGTTCGCCTGGTCGTTCGTTCATTGTCGAACATGATATATCAGGTGTTAACGGAGGACAGATTGGACGAGAGGTAAAGGAAAGTGGAGAGAAGTAGAAGACGCACAAAATCCAGGTCGAGTTTAGAAGAGATACGCTACCAATGTAAAAATACATTCCCAGGAAAAAAAAAAACGATACCACCATAGTTTGCGCATGTGCCATTCGCCTACTTTTGTAAAATCTTCCTAGACAAGCGTTGTGTTAGGTTAAGGGTAAATTTAAGGTCATGATTAGGGTTAGTTTAAGAGTAGGTTAGTGTTAGAATTAAGTAAGAGCTAGTGTTAGGTTCGGACTATAAAACATGCAGAATCATCGTTTCTGTGGAACGCATCGCGGAAGACTTGGCAGCTATATATAATGAATAATCGTGTTGTCACACCGGTTCTTGTCAGATCACCGAAGTTAAGCAACGTTGAACTTGATTAGTACCAGATAGGTGACCATTTGAGAATTCTAGGCGTTGTATATGCTCTCTGCTTATCTCGGCATTTGTTTCCAGTTGTCATGTACATACACTTCACTTGCCATTGGTATTTAACAATGTCGACTCAGGAGAGGTGTGGTTGGAGATTGCGCACTTCCTACCACAAAAATTTCACGCGCAGGCACCCTTTCCTGGGTATCCATAATCTGTTAAAGACTGAAGCAACCCTATCCTTTGTTTTATCTATGTGAGTATAAAAAAACGATCATTTTCATTATAATAATGAAAGCACTGAATAAATGCCATCTACTCGAGTATGTAACTTTTGTACTGTAACCCACATCTTGTCCGTTTTTAGAAGAGTAGGAGATGGCAGGGCAATTTTGTGGGAAATGAGTACAACATTTTCAAAAGATAACTAACATTTCAAAGAATATAATTAGGGCTATCCCAACAGCATATTCTTATCATTGTTTTGACTCTCGAGTATATATCCAACACAGTTAACCAATCGAGAATGACATCACTCTATATAAAAGCACATAAGATATCAACGGATACACACTCGAGAGCCAAAACAATGAAAAGAATATGCTGTTGTCCTAGTCTAGATGCAAGTTAATTCCAAGTGTCGGTAATCATTAAGTAACCTTCAAGACCAGATAAACATTACGCTTCTGAAATTTTCAGATTAGGATTGGTTATTCGCATTATTTAGATTCTTGGGACTACTGTTTTCATCTTGAGTGTGATTTTCACAACGTTTCGGTTGATGTAACCCCCGGCCTTCTTAAAGTGTATCTTGTCAGACTTTGAAATTTTCCTGTCGAACTCGTTAGCATGTTCTCGTTCCGTCGGTAATGGCGGATAGAAGTCATAAGTAATTCGCAATTGTATTTTTGGTCGTCCACACTGAGGATTGAACTTTCAACCTTCATGAGGATGTCACTTTACATTTGAATTTCCAAGTACTCTAACAACTAACCACTCGGGCATTTTTGCGGTCCGTTCAGAATTCAGTGCAAATTCATGAGTTCGAGAGAAGGGTTCCCGAATGATATATATATATATATATATATAATTGGAATTCCTTAGTGAGATGAGTATTATTTATTAATTAAATAAATAAAAACGTGGTGAGACGAAAACAACTATGGATGACAGTAATTGCTGAGCATTCAGTTAGGAGATTCGGAGTTCTTATCCCATCGCGGTTACCACCTGACGAAGGCCAGAGGAATAGTTAGCCGGAATGTCGTGAAATAACAACTAAGAAAGATGAGGATAATATTTCGCAATAAATAAATTAAAGATCCCCGAGTTCGACAAGATACCGTTGAAGAAGCTCGCAGGTTACATTGACCGAAATGTTGCGAAAATAACACCCAAGATGAGAACAGTAGTCCGAAGAATTCTTCTGAACGTACGTAAAATTGTAAAAATTGAAATTTGTTTTGGAGTAACCAGATTGTGTATCCTCTTTTCATGTTATACAGGAAACTCCATGGAATCCCACCAATGGAATCGTCAATAGCATTCACACTTTTTTTTTGAGGGGAGGGACTAAGTTACTCTCATGAATATCCAACCATCTTTGGTCCATTGGAGTTCAATGATTAGCACGACCGAATTCGATATGCAAATGTGTCAATAACTTTGACACACATTTTCGAATAATTGGCAGGAAGAATTTTCATATTATCTTCCATATAATCTCGCAAATAAAACAAAATTAAGGGTTGGTCTGACGTAAGATTACAGAACAAAATCAAAATCCCATCGGGGGTGGGGGTTATGAATAGCTTTTTTCAGTTAGTTCTTAATGAATAAACTTTTGGAGGTGGAAATCTTATAATGGATGGAGAGTGATGACATGCGGGTGCCAAATTCGTATCCGATCAGTTTTATCGCACCATTTTGACGTAACTGTACAACAAAATTCACGTGTTCGTTCTCTTCTGTGAATAGTTTAAGACTTAGTTTAGGGTTAGATTTACAATGTACAAAATGCGGAATAAATGCCACCGTGGAATGCATCGCGGAATTCTTGACAGCTCTAACTACATGTTAAGATGGAATTATAAGGGAAACGATTTTTATGCAAATACCCATCTATAAATTCGTCTATTCTATTTGAATATGCTATAAGACGTTGTTTTTTTTTATATATAAACCACATATTAGCTGGAACGGCGGCTTGTAAATTGTTTCTAATGGGGCTCTCAGAAGAAAGATATCAAAACACAAGCGCTTCCCTTTACTGTTTATGTTTTCTAAATGCCAGAAAGCTTTCTACCCCAATAGCTTCTTCCTTCGAACACCTAGACTTTGGAATTCCCTTCCTCCTGCCTGCTTCCTCGACTGGAAAGATATGCAGAAGAGCATATTTTTCCGCTTTCTTATGCATGATCGGAATTAGTAGCCCATTACGTCCAAGTGACGATATCCGTTTTTTTTTGGGGGGGGGGTGAAGGTGAAGGTGAGTAATAAAATTGAAAAAAAAATAATAGTAATAAAAAGAGATGTAAGTTCTTTTTTCCGTGTCGTTAAACATTAAACTTCCGAGAGAAAATTGAGAAATCAATACCAACCACGGTATCCGCCGGTCAAAAGCTTGTAGGGTGTGAATTCGTATAAATTTCTATTAAATGAATAGGAACATGTCTACGATTCATCAGAAATAGCTAGTACAAAAAAAAAAAAAAAATTTGTAACAAAATAGAAAATAAAACAGCAAACAAAAACAAACCTCACAAAAAAAAAACACGAAAAAGGAAAAGGAACAAAAAATAAACGACAAAACGATGGAGGTCTTTATTCGTTAGCCCCATTGAAAACAGAAAGACATCCTCTTCTTCCGTTTTAGCTGTTTCGTTTTGTTTTGCTCGCCAGTATCGGCAACATTGTTGGGTTAATTTTGGCAACAAAGTTGGAAATAAATTAAAAACGTTAATCAGTAAACTCTAGGAACATACATTCTTACATGTATTCAACGAAATGCCAAAGAACTCTCGTGAAGGAACGAAAAATGGATCCGAATTAATCCCGCTATGGACGGTAAATTTCATAGATCATAGTTAAGAAATAATTTTTATTTATATAAAGTTATGTACATCGATCGATGCCTCCATTCTGTCTCGAAAGACAAAGGATACCCCTGTAGGAGCAGTTGCGCGTGTAATTGTGAGGCAAGGCTCGCGCAATCACTAACCACATCGACACTGCATCGACACTGGCTCCAGTGGCAAGGAGAAGACCAGGACGACTGGAAACAATGCCGAGATAAGCGGAGAGCACATACAGAACCTGGAAGTCCTAAATGGTCATCCATTTTGTACTGACCAGGCTCAACGTTGCTTAGCTTGGGAGATCCAGCGGGAGCCAGTGTGTCAACGTGATTATGCCGTATAGGTAAATGTTTATATAACTCCATATTTATATAACTCCATGTTGGGTTTCATTGCAAACTTAATTAAACGGACATTATAGAGTTAGGTATATCACAAACTACTAGAGGTAATGGTAGATAATGTGGATTGTATTTAACTTCATTTTTTTTTTACTGGCAGTTCAGCCCGGCTTTGCTCAGGCCTTATATACTGTTCATAGCTTGCCCTACGTGTGAATACACTTTATGTAAGATTTCAAATGTTTAGACCAAAATTTATCTGAGTAATTTTATAGAGATCGCAAAGGTCATTTTTTAAA
The DNA here is from genome assembly GCF_053919585.1 of Euprymna scolopes. NCBI lineage: Eukaryota > Metazoa > Mollusca > Cephalopoda > Sepiida > Sepiolidae > Euprymna > Euprymna scolopes. Next base: position 32,884,356 of record NC_136496.1, on the reverse strand, counting down.
ATTTTACCCCAATTTTGATCCCTTAACATTAATTATTTTGGGTTCAAATCAATATAAAAAGTGTTACCCTTGACCAAGTTACCTACATCTAAAATTTCAAGTCTTTAGACACAAAATTGGGGGAGGCATTTGGAAGAATCTGCAAAGGTCAACTCTTTCAACTTTTACTTTTTTGCAGCCAAATTTTCGCCTCAAAACCGATTAAAATGCTTGCTGTACTGTATTTTGTTACTCATTTTTAATGCCGTATACCGGGGTTCTACTGTACTTGTAAAAGAGTTTTGGAAATATACTACAATGATTAGATGTATACTGAAACTACATGAACCAGAAGACTTGGCTAAGTATGTTTCAGTTCACACGAATGTGGTACAATAAAAGAAAACCATACCATCAATATAAATCAGATTAAGGATACGGTAGAATTTTCAATGAATGACCTGGAACTGCCATTTTTTATTCGACACTCCTTGTGTTCTTTTAAAAAACATTATATTACGAAGGAATCACCACTTATGAAGGCCCAGAGGCTACTCGAGGATAAGGATTAAAGAGTGCACAGTCGTCGAAAGGAAAGTATTATAGTAATCGTTAGTAGTGTAAATTTGGTAAATTGGATTACTTAAGGGGAACGGCTCATCAAGAACTTCGTCACATTGGACTTGAAGGCTGCCATATTGTAGTCAGCTGGAAAGAAGTTAAAATGAAGAGAGTTCCACAGGCGTGCAGTTCTTAGAAATAAGCTTTGTTCACGGAATCTATGTTTAGGTTTATGCACACATAAAGAGTGGGGGAAATTATTGATAGTGTTTGCAGACAAACGAGTGTTTCTTGCGAATGTTTGACGAGGGAGACCATAGATTGAAGCTCAGATAAGCACTTGCCATGAAAATAACAATAAAACGGAGAAAACTATTTACAGGTGGTTTTATCTATCCAACATCTCTTCGGAACTTCGAGTTATTATTTACATAGATATTGCATGTTTTATGTCTATACGAATTTAGAAGTATCATTGGACTTGGATAGTGTGTAGGAGAGATGGACGAAAAAGGTAGGTCATTTTAATCATCAATAAATATGAAAATTTTCATCAAATGATCTGTGCACGTCATCGAAGACAAGACACGGCTAATAAACGTAAAACTCATCAAAGGCTTGAAAATGAGCACTGAGATATTTCCATAGAAAGTAAGCGTGCACTTTCTGATTTCTAAATGCTTGCAAATATGCGTTTATTTAACGAGTTGCGATTACAAGCCTCAGAGACTAAAGAAAAAATATATTTGCACTTAAACGAGACAGCTCAATGAAAATGTTTTTTAACACGAAATATTTAGTCAGGCTATAAAAGGCGTTTTATAATAATAATAATAATAATAATAATAATAATAATAATAATAATAATAATAATAAGGATAATGTCATTTCAAATTTAAGAATGTAAGACGGAAGGAAATGTTATTTAAACTTAAATATATAAGGCCGACGAAAATGCTATTTCAAACTTAAGCATGACAGAGCAGTGATAATTCTATTTAATATTCATATAGGTAAGACCGAATAAAATGTAATTTCAAACTTATGCATGGCAATCCAGTTAAAATTCTATTTCAGATTTATATATTTAAGGCCAAATAAAATGCTATTTTAAACTTATATATGTAAGGCCAAATAAAATGCTATTTCAAACATTCCAGATAATCGAACATTCTATTTTAAACAAAATATGTAAGGCAAACGAAATGGTATATAAAACTTGAATATGTCAAACGAATGAAAATTCTGTTTCTAACTTTAACCTGTAAAGCAAAGAAAAAGGCTATTAAAAAATTCTATTTAAAATTTATATATATACTAGCGGGGGTCCCCGGCGTTGTCCGGGTGTTTTTCGATGTAAAAGAAAAAGAAGCTTTTGTAGGGAGGTAAGCTCGAGCCTGACGCCTTGAGGCGAACAGCCTGATAACTTACCTCGACGCTACGAGGACAGATAAGTGATAATGGTTGAAATTAAATGTTTAAAAAAGCAGGTGGTTTAACGAACGTCAACGTGTGGTTTTCTAGCCCAAGCATCAATTCATAGTAGTATATTAAATGATATCACAGTGCGAATTTTGTAACATAAAAGTCGCTGAAATAAAAGATACAGACGACGTCCTTTTGTAAATCGGACATATTATAATCTAGGGAGTATATAAAAAGTTCTAAGAAACAGTGACCCCCCCCTCCGAGCGCCTCCCCCAAACGCCTTTGGTGGACATACGAAAAAAATGCACGCACACCACACACAAACACACAGACATTTTCCCTTTTATATGATAGAGGGTCAAAGAAAATTCTATTTCCTACTTAAGCATGTCAAGTAACGAAATTTCTAATTAACATATGAAAGTGTGAGGCCAATAAAAATGTCTTTTCAAATTTAAGCATACCAGATTTACAAAAATATTATTTAAAATCGAGATAGATCAAAGAAAATGCTATTTCAAATACGCCCGTTACAGAATAATGGAAATGATATTTAGGAAATAGCGACAGAGTGCAAGGAAAATGTTATTTCAAACGCTAGATAGACAACCGAAAAGGTTACATCAAACATAAGATCGATATACCGTGACAGATCGATATACCGACGTTCAAAGTTTCTTATAGATATACTTGGACGCATCTCAAATATAATACGTCCACTAAATAAACGCGTTTCGCGATGAATATGGTATTTCGACAGCCTCTTATATAAATACGTAAGAGAAAAGGAAGGCAAACGTAAAGATGTTCTTGGGAAATATCTGTTCAAATTCTGCCTCGGTGAAGCGTTTCAAGTAGAAGGTGTTAAGTAGCGTTGCAGTTGGCGTCTATTGCGATGCACTTGAGATGACAACACTTTATTTGAATGGAAGCGACAGTCGGTTTTAAAGTCACCGCGACATGTGTAGTAGAAGAGCAAGCATTGGTAACAATACGAGTTTAGTCGTGTCAAAAAAGAGAGCAAGAACAATACACAGATGCTAATTGGCACTCGCAATTTGCTTAATTTTGTTCACCTTCAATTCAGCTTTCGATACGTGTAATTTAATTCCAACATAATTGATTGACCCTGAACCGAAGAGCAGTGTATTTTGTTCGAATGATTGAGACGCCATTTTTGTTTTGGATGCGTTTCCAGAAAAGTTAGCAGGTTAACCAGTAAAATGATTCTTTTACGCAAACAGAACTAGCAGGGCTATCCGAAATTGTCCCAGTTGGGAGGATCAAACATCGCACTAAGTTGTAACGTAGCAACTTAGAGGTACCTTTTATGGGCACATTCATTTTCAACATGAAAGAAACCCATCTTTGCTGCACTCAAAAACAAATAAAACATAGCTCATTTCTCTCCCTTTTTAAGGGTATTATTTTTGTGCATTTTTAAGCGTATTTTTTTTAAAGTATTCTTAGCATTTTGCTCCCTTTGGATGAAACTACTTTAAACAAAATATAGCTCACCATCCTCATTGCTACGTTCATCTTGTTTGCTCAACTAAAAAATGAATAAAACATAGCTCAATGCCCTTTTTTATTATAGACTAGCATGGGTGCCCGGCGTTGAAGGTGTGTGTTTAGCAAAAAAAAAAAAAAAAATGTGTTAGTAGGCAGGCAGGCAGGCTCGAACTCGTACCACGAAGGAAGAAATAAACTTGAAAACAAAACGTGACGTCTTTGCCGTTGCATCCATCACCAAATCGGAAGTCGCGAAAGTTTAAATTAAGGCTAGTAAATCGAAAAGAGGGGATGATTTTCGAAAATATCGGCTAAAAAGCGAAAACGCGCTATAGAAAAGTGCCCAGTTATGGGTGAAGGAATTTATGTTATTAGCTAATTTCTCGATATTTGTCATCCGAAGGGTCGTGCTTTAAAACGATGCCGATCTTGTGAAAATCTGTCGCCACTGTCAAATGTTTTAGGCAGACATACATACATACATTTAAACAGACAAGTGAGATTTATATTATAGACTATCTTTGTCTTACATTCATAAAACATCCGAGTTTTTTTTATTTATTTATAGGTTTATTCCTTATTTCACAAGTTTGCATGAATATAAGTTAAACAAAATATAACCCACATTAGCCATCGTTACGTCTGGATTCCATAATCATGTGTTATTTAGTTTTTGAGTTTAGCCCATACTAACATTTCAAATGTAATAAAGCAAAATATATACACATACCTTACTTTAATTATGGAGAGAAGATAAAAGCATCGGATGTTTTCGCTTATTTTCGGTTATTTCCGAAAGTTTAACAAGACCGTTCTCAGCTTGCATAGGCAATAGTGATAATGTACTGTAATACGTTTTAAACTTTTCGAATATCAAATATGTATATGACAAAAGAATTAGGCATTGATACGGTCAGTATTAACACGAGCAACTAAATTTT
>NC_136496.1:32862435-32872435 GCF_053919585.1 Euprymna scolopes | reverse complement strand
AAAGAGAACAAGAAATAGAAGTGCAGCATCTGAAGAACAGATGGTATTTATTTGCTCCCCCACCGAGCAAATTAGGCACAAGGCCGATTTTTAATGTGAGGAGTGAAGGGAGGGGGAAGGGAAAAAGGGGACCAGCTCCCGAGAGGTGGGAAATGGGAGCTGGTTAATGGTCAGGCATGTGGGGTTGCCCCCACATCTGGTCTTTGCTAGTCATAGCTAGTCATAGCTTGCAGCATCTGAAGAACAGATACTACACTTTGATCTTGTCCCGAAGGCAAAATATGATTGTATTGGTAGACGTGAGAATCGATACGAAAATGCTTTCTTTAGATATAACCGTAACAGTTCTATGAAAATAATATTTCATATGTAGATATGACACTCCATAGGAAATACTATTCCATGCGTAGTCTTTACATTTTATACGAAAATGCTATTTCCTGTATAGAGAAGTTACAGTTCTACGGGCATCCTATTTCAATTGTCGATGTAACATTCCAAAGAAAATGGCATTTTAAATTCAATCGTGTCTGTCCGAAAATAAAATCCTAATTCAAATTTTACATATTAAAGCCCCCCCCCCTGATATTTCAGACTTAATCGAGAAAATACTACCGTAAAAGTACGCGTGACCGCTATAAAAATGATATTTAATTTTGATACGAATAGTATTATCAAAATGCTATTTCATAGGTAAGCCTGCCAATCATAAAAATATTATATTAAAATAACGCGGGATCACCATTAAATTAAAATGCTTCCGTCAAGTCTCGGAAACAAAGGATATTCCCTGTAGGGGCAGCTGTGCATGTAATCGTGAAGCTAGAGTTGCGCAATCAGCAACCACACCCTTCCTGAATCGGCACTGTTTGAGTTCAGTGGCAAGAAGTCCAGGACGACTGGAAACAATGCCGATATAAGCGGAGAGCGCATACAGCACCTGAAAATCCCAAATGGTCATCCATTTAGTACTGACCAGGTCCAACGTTGCTTACCTTCGGTGATCCAGCGAGAACCGGTGTGTCAACGTGATTATGCCGTACAATTCACCACGTACAATTCACGTACATTACTTGAAAATACTATCTCAAACTTCACCGTAATTTTATCTCCAACGTAAGCAAGACAGACGTAATAAAAAGTGATTTAAACATAAGCATGACACTCTTAATGCTATTTCGAAAGTATGTGTGCCAAACAGAGTGTTTTTTTTTTGTTTTTATAGAAAAAAATCCCTACGGAATGTACGACACAATCACGTTTGACAAACCGGTTATCGCCAGATCACCGAAGTTAAGCAACGTTGAGCCTGCCCAGTGCCAGATGGGTGACCATTTGGGAAGACTAGGCGCTGTATGCACATTCTGGGAAAGTTATGCCAACACCCTAACCCCGGAAAAAGAACTTCTCGCTACAAAAGCATCTATAAAATTTCGCAGACAAAGTAAAATGCTATTACAAACTTAGCTATGAACGGCAGAACGAGAAAAACGGAGGTTTTGAAACACATGTAGAATTTCCAAATTAGCGTTTTACGTTCAAAATCTTGTTTCAAATTTCAAGAAGGCAGTATGGAAGGACGGAACCTATAAGAGAGAAACAAAGTCACATTTGAAAATACATTTAAAAAATGCAACAAGGAAATGTAAAGCAGCAAAGATTTTCTTAAGATTAAACGAAATCTGATTAATCGAGAAAGAAAAAGGTGGAGGCGATATGAATAACTTATATTGATTTTTTTTCTTGTTTTCTTTCTTCTTTTTATACGCGCCGCACGAATTCTTGAAATCTAGAAATGAATGAATCCATTTGCGTATCCAACTGAGTAATATCTATCGATAGATCTACATGATAACAAATTTATCTCGGTATCTTCATCAGTATGAATATCTATCAATCTATCAAGTTTTATTTAGTTATTTGTGTGAAGACGACTCACTTCTATTTATAAAGGATCTAGTCTCTCTTGCCATCTTTAATTTGATGGATCACGTGATATTTTAAGGCAATGCATGATGTATCGCGCTCTCTCTCTCTCTCCCTCCCCCTCCCTTGCTCTCAACATAGAACAAAATCAATTTATGACTTTCATTGGTACGATTGGTTCCATTTTTGTTTTCATGGATAACATTAAAAACTGAACCGGGACAACCCAGCCAAGGAATCCACCACCATAATAATATGTTTGTATGCATATCTGTCATTTATATATATATATATATATATATATATATATATATATATATATATATATATATATATATATATACTAGCATGGGTGCCCGGCGTTGCCCGGGTGTTTGGAGGTGTGTGTTGAGCAAAAGAAAAGTGGTAGTAGAAAGGGAGGCTCGAACCCGTACCGTGAAGGAGGAAAAGAACTGGAAAAACGTGTCATCGTTGCTGTTACGACCACCGTCAAACCAGAAGTGAAGCTAAACAATCGACAAGAGGGGATGACCTTCGGAAATATCGGCGAAAAAAGCGACCCCTCCCTGTAGAAAAGTGACCAGTTGAGGGTAAAGAAATTAATGTTTTTAGCCAATATTTCGGTATTTGTCGTCTGAAGGGTCGAGCTTCAAAACGATACTGATCTTGTGAAAATTCTCCACCTCTGTCGAAAGTTTTAGGCAGACATGCAAAGATACATACATACATTTATATATTGGTAGCTCAAATTTTCGACTCAAAGCAATTAAAAAGCTTGCCCTATCTCTGAATACCCTTTATGTCAAATTTCAAATGTTTAGACCAGAAATTGTCTGAGTAATTTGGTAGAGACCGCAGAGGTCAAATTTTTTAAAACTTTGACCCCTATTATAACCCCTTCACATTTATTGATTTGGGCTCAAATTAAGTTATTAAGTTAGATCCATGTTCAAGGAACCTATATCTAGAATTTCAAGTATTTATACCTACAATTGGCGGAGGAGTTTGGTAAAGTTCTCAAAGATCAAATTATTCAACTTTGACCCCTTAACAGCCGAATTTTTGGCCGAAAACAGATTACAAAGATTTTCCTTAATCTCAATAACCTGTATATCACATTTCGAGTCTGTAGACTGAAAATAGACGGGCACTTTCATTTATATATGTATATATATATATATACATATATATATATATATATATATATATATATAATGGCAGCAAATTCCTTCTCGAATATTGCCATTACTTAATATAGGAAGACAGCTTAGCGGTGATATGCATGAAACGTAGGTATTCTTTGGCACAGCGGACATGAGTGCCACTAGGAGCATGTGCTCTACGGTCACTTCTAAATCGCCTACGTCTTGCACGTCTGCCCGCAGTGCACACAAGCTAGTTCCCGCAGCAAAAGATTGTTTTATTGACGCTCATATCTGTATTGGATACTTGCTTGCCATTTTAGGCTACAGCCGCCTTTTTGTTATCGAGATACACACTCATAGTAAAATGTGTATACCATTGCATATCAAGTAATGCCACATTTAACGAAAAAGAAGAGCAAGTCAACATCATTGGATGCAGTAGCCGCCGTAGGATTTCCTATTCCTAGAGAGGTTGTTTTAACCACGGCTTACGTGAGCCCTCTTCACTCCACCCCACATGCAATTTGATCCATGACTGAGACTTAGGTTGCTGGACACCAGAGAATACTCCACACGTCGGTGGGTCATGTATTCCGCAACTGACAGGGCCTAAACCCCTCTGGCGGTTTCTGTCAGGGGTCACCTCACCCTTAGCCTTTGGTTAAAAGACCCTTAGCCCAAAAATCAGTGAAAGTCCAATTAAACGGCGCAGGACACTCGCCGTTCACCAGAGCCCCGTCTGCGTGACAGTGGTCACGACGTGCACGTGGGGTTGATTTGTCTGGGAGAAACACCGTATGACGCTAAGACATCAATGTAATTTTAACACATGTCCACACCAGACCTTGATCACACACACACACACACACACACACACACACACACACACACACACACACATATATATATATATATATAAACTGCGCCAATCGCTTTATTGCAGATTAGTAAAATATCATTACTTCACTAAATATACGTCACAACAAAATGAAAATTATATCAGCAAACGACTGCTTTAAGGCTAGTTATTTCTAAAAATGTTATTCAAATTCAGTCTGGCCAGTACCAGATAGGTGACCATTTGCAAATCGGTAGCAAGTACACTTTTAAAATCTGCTCATTCACACATACGTTAAAACAGCTAAGCAATCGTGTAACGTAGCACACACGTTTACAAACGTGTTAGCTCAGAACCCAACACGTTTTAGACTCGGTCGGAAATGAGGTAAAGACAAGGATCACATCCCCCTACAACATTGCATTATATACGGTCATATAAAAGTTGTAGATTACTAGCCGTTAAAAAAAAACTAAATATATAGTTGTAAGTACAACAGATCTAACACTACTTGGTGATTATTTGATGAATTAACTCGAAAGTACTCGCAGAAACGAAGGTAAAATTGGGGAAAAAGCCATCCACGGAAATTATATACATTTATATGACCGAATTATTTAATGGATTATTCGAAAAATTAAATAAGAAATAAATCAAGCAAACGTATTTGTTTTCCCAAATATACTGTTCCCTTGGATTATATGAAGCTCCAAAAACAGGCAAGATAGTATGGAGTATAAGTTGCAGTGCAGTATACGTAGGGCCTTAGCAGCGTCTATTCAGCTTTGCAACTTTGGTAACTCAGCAGCATTTAATTGGCTTTGCAAGATCTGGTAAGCAAAAAAGAAAAAAAAAAGACACCCTCAGATCTAAATTAGGATTTTATAACAGCAATGTTTTGTGTTGTATTGTGGTTAGGTTATGGAATCGGATCGCTTCCGAAAAAAACAAAAAAACAAAAAAAAAAACGAATGTTCTTAACACCGAAACACACACATGCCCACTCTCGTTCAGTCTCTTCGCTGCTGTAAGCCACATCACTGTCAATGAAACGCAGTTATTTATTTATTTTTTTTTTATTACCTTAGCGTCATTGTTATTTTGAACCACGGCACATTTCAACATACGAGTATAGTATAAATAATTCGCAAGCACGAAAAACACGCTAAGCAATTTATACATACATTCTACGCACGCTGCGCATAAAATAACATACTTACTTGGTACCGTTATACACGACAATATAACCTTTGTTCACACTGACATATGGAAGTGAAGCTCGGCATCTCAAAATCAGCCAAGAGAGGAAATTAGGCGCGCTTGTTTCCAAATGACTTAAAAAGACTCTAGGGATCAGATGTAGCGATCGAACTATCAACTAAGTAGAGATTGAACTAACCAACACGTAGCATAGTCAATAGGCTGACTCGGACATACGATTGACTCCAGGGATAATTGCCAAACAAGTGTTCCAATAAACACAAAACTATCTTTGACTTTGTTGGCCAGAATTTTACCCCAAGGCCACTGCCAATCAACACAAGAGTTAAGAGAAATTAAGTTCCTATAAATGCCAAGTCAGCAAGCATGAATAGCAAACAGTCAGAGGGTAATAAACGACAGGACGTAGGAATATTGCATTTGGCTAAAGTTGGCAGCTTTTTCTTAATTCCCTAAATAGGGCTCAGCTGTACTTTCTTAAAATGGGGCTTTATAACTATAATATTTTTAAATAAATAGTAACAAAGAAAATTAAAAAAAGAATAAAAACAATGGAAAACAAACAATCTCAGATGACTTCTACCGAAACTTATGACTTGGTGGAACCGTAGGCATTGGTGGAACACGAGATAAACCAATAATATTTTCCAATTGTAAACTACATAGAACGTTTCATATTTTCGGTATAATGTTTTTTTTTCCGTTCAGAAAACGCTGACATTAAATCAATCATCTGTATGGACGTCAATTCGAAGAACCGCATTTGCTTCAAATGTTATCGATCGAGTTTTCAATACGATTTGTCAATAATATTCTATGCGCTTATAGGTATGATAACAAAAAAGCTTTTCAATAAATTTCTCTGTTGCCTTATCTTCAATAGCAATTAACTACAGTGGTTATATATATATATATATGGTAGCTTCCTTCAGTATTGACAGACTATCCATACCCATTGTAAAGATGTCTGCGCGTGGAATTTTTGTGGCGTCAGTTGCGAAATCCAACCATACGTCTCTTGGTTTGGCGTTGTTAAATACTTGTGGCAAGTGGCGGTTGAGGACGACTGAAAACACTGAAAACAATGCCGAGATAAGCAGAGAGGACATACAATGCCCAGAATTCACAAATAGTCAACCATCTGGTATTAGCCAAAGTCCACGTTGCTTAACTTCGATGATCTGACGAGAACCGGTGTGTCAATATGGTACTGTCGTGTCGTATATATATATATATATATATATATATATATATATATATATATATATATATATATATATATATATATATATATATATATATATATAACGTTTTGGGGTGCTGGGTTTTGTTATAACAAGCCGCATGCAAGACAACCACATGACAATGTATGTTTCTGTATATATTGGTTTATTTCACTTCCAAGCATCTTGTCTTCCGCAGCATGGAGTGAAATCGACGATTCGGACTTTTGGCGTCCTCTGCATCAATTTGGAGACCGTCGTCCCCTTATGGGGAGATTTTTTGACCCATCTTACTTCTTCCGTGTCTCAAATCTAACTCACTTAACCCCTGACACGCCACTTCTGGTTCCCATTCGCATACTTTCCAGTGCAACTTTATCGATCACCCAAGTTTAACACTTGTCACAACATTGCTCTTTGACCCTTTCTGCACCAAACTTATTTTTTACCACGATTCAATCTGCTGTTTACTCAGCCAGCCAGCCAGAGAGATAGATAGATAGATAGATAGATAGATAGATAGATAGATAGATAGATAGATGGATAGATAGATAAAGATATATCAAACAGTTACATGCTTTTATCTGGTGTCGCCCGGCGGTTATCTAACACATCAAATATCTATTTAATATATGTATGAGGCGGCAAACTGTAGTTAAACATTATTTTCTTTAATTGAAAATTTAGCAACTATCGGTCATTTTAGTTCAACTTGGTTTGGCAATTCATCGTATGGTTTCAGCAAAATTACGTCACATGCCGCACAGCGCACGAGACGATCAATTTACTGAGAAAACATTTGATGAACGAATAATTTCACGAAAGGGACCTATCAACTAGCTACCGTTTTCGTATAATTTAAACGCATTTATTTTTCTTTTGGAATATGAAAAGTCCCATTTCTATGCTGATAAACGATTCATAATAGGCTATTAGGAAGAAAACATTTAACAAAGTCTAGAAAGCTACTTACGCCTGAAAGTATTCTATACCTACAAGGCCACTATTCGCCCATTTGTAGTGTATATTGTTGTCACGTTTCGGCTGGTGCATCTGCTACTACTCTCTCCCTCCTGCTCAGGGTCCAAAAGGGAGTTGCCAACCTGATAGATCCTGAACTGTCATCTAATCTTCAACCTCTGTCCCATCGATGAAATGTTGCATCCTTCTGCCTGTTTTACAAGTATTTTAATGATGGATGACCCGAGAAACTACAAGCCCTTGTGCCCCCTCGTCGTAAATACCCCCGACAAACCTGACAAGCAGCAAAGTCCCACCCCTACACAGTAGAGATCCCTAGATGTAAGAAAGCCTTGTACTCCAATAGTGCTAGACTTTGGAATTCTCATCGGGGTTCCTGCTTCCCCAACTGTACTAACACGCAGAAGTTCAAGTGTAATGTGAACAGATATCTTGCTGTTCAACTCCGTATATAGTATACCTGCAATTTATGTCGCCGATGCCCTCTACATCCAAGTGACACTATGCCTTGTTTGGGGCGAAAATGTAATTAAAAAAATCAATGCGCAGATTTGTAGAAAAATGGATGTCTATATTAACCTCTATACGCATGTTCGACCTCGTATTTAAATTATAAATGCCAAATATTAATCAGATATTTGTATAATCGAAATATTTTCTGTAGTTTATTTTAATTTAAAGTTCGCCGCCTCTAAAAACATCTATAATATAAATCTCATCTGTCTGTTTAAATGTATGTTTGTATGTTTGTCTAAACCTTGCGACAGAGGAGACGGATTTTCACGAGATCGGTATCGTTTTGAAGCTCGACCTTTCGAATGCGAAATATCGAAACATTAGCTAAAAACAGTAATTCCTTCACCCTAAACTGGGCACTTTTCTACAGGGAGGGGTCGCTTTTTTCGCTGATATTTTCGAAAGTCATCTCCTCTTTTCGATTTACTAGCCTTAATTTACACCTTCGCCACTTCCAGTTTGACGATGGGCGCATCAGTAAAGACGACACGTTTTTATTTTCACGTTTTTTTTTTTTTCAAGTTTTCTCTTTCCTCCGTGGTAGGTGTTTGAGCCTGCCTGCCTACTACCGCTTTTTTTTCTCAACACACACCTCCAAACACCCGGGCAACGCTGGGCACCCAGGCTACTCTTATATAAGGCATCTCTCCTGATAACCTGATGGTAAGAACTCCAACCCTTATAGTTTTTGGTTTCATCCCGGGCTTTATATTAATTCGATTCTAGCCACACTACAACCTTGTGATACAGCGAGACAGTCTCTCTGTGAATGACCATACACGCTTCGCTCTTCTCGTGTTGCACATTCTTGATAGTGATAACGAGATATTTACCTTGCTAAATCTACTTGATCTCACGTAAACCAACATGTATTCACAGATAAACACATAAAATGTATATATATATATATAAATACTTGTAAGACAAGCCAGACATGTACACACCTACACACAGACGCACGCTAATACCCATTTACTTGCAGTAACGACTATATAAATAGACTGGCATATATACAAGGCTCGACCACGTACCGACATATATGTCTACATCAACACAATTATTTCAATTATACACACACATATACAATTATACACACAATTAACATCTACATACGAAATTAATTCATACACATTCATATATAATATCCCTCGCACTCGCACGTACATTAGTGCTTACAAATTTCTTTCCACTGATATACCACCTCTGCTTTTAACTTCTCAACATCCTCAGAGAGGAAATGTGTTGGCGTATAACTCCGTCTCTGAACGTGAATTTCATCTACTTTGCGTATTGATACGAGGCTAATAGTCTTGCAACCAATCGATCTGTTTATTTCGGTGAAGGTTACATTTTATTGAACTTTGCAATCCGTATACCCCAAATCAATAGATCCAAACTGAAATCTGCGTTAAAGGAGATCCTAAGTGAAAACATTTTTCCGTTAGAAACAAGAAGGTCAAATTCACAAAAAAGGGGACGCTCAGGTCATTATAATTTTCATCTAAAAACAACGATATATGCATTGAATACAATCAATGCCAAGATACATACAGCTACAAACATACAGACACACGCACGCATATATATATATATATATATATATATATATACGCATATATATATATAAGTATATATACATATATATATATATCCGCATACATATATATACATATATATACGTATACAAAACTAAAGATATGACAATGATATATATATATATATATACGTACATATATATACGCATACATATATATATATATATACGTATACATATATCATTGTCATGATATCTGTTTAAGTTGAAAGACAAAGGATAACTCCTGTAATGATAGCTGCGCTCGTAATATGAAGCAAGATTTTCGTGATCCCAAGCACTCATCTCTTGAGTTGACACTATCGTATTACCAGATAGTTACTCGTTTTAGTTCTTACCAGAATCAGCGTCGCTTAACTTCGGGGATCACACACACACACATACACACACACACACACGTACACACTTACACATATGTGTGTGTGTGTGTGTGTGTGTGTGTGATTTTTATTATTTCAACCTCGATTATATTAACTTAATTCATTGCAAGTTGTTTCAATAGACGGGATAAAGATTTTCGGACTATATCATCAGATGATTAAAGTTAAAATAAAAT
>NC_136496.1:32807435-32857435 GCF_053919585.1 Euprymna scolopes | reverse complement strand
TATGCCGGTCGGTCGTTTTAACTGGCTCTTTTGAAAAGTACCACATATTGAAGATTCTGTTATAGCAGAAACACACTTGTGATTATATGTTGTAAATATATACGTCATGTGCAGTCCATTTATACAGGGGAGGTACCAGAACAAAAGATTCTTTGAAGAAACGTGTGATTCACCTATCGCCAATCATGGAATGGTTAATAAAATTCGCAATTCTGTATTTAAATGGTTCTAATATTGGAAATATTTTGTTAGATAATAACATGGTTAAAAAGTGTAACTAATTATTATCGATCTGTCTATCTATCTATTTATCCATCTATTCAATGATATTCGTAAAATTGTTTATATTGGGAGTTATTTATTGTTTATAGAATAAAGTGTAGTAATGGGTTTCAGCTGAGGATGTATATAGTAATTATCTAGGTTTAGTAACCAAAATGACCTTGGGCAGGCATACGTGGAAAGGTCGCGCGTTGAGGTACATGTGCTTTTTTAATGATGACGTAACGGAACTGAGGTCAGGACGTCGGAAAGTTTAGTCAGTCGAAGAGTTTGGGTTTGGTCACGGAGGTGAACAGACGTGCTTTAAGCCAGGAAGCGAGGCTGTGAAGAACAAGCATGTAGACACGCAATAGAGACGCTTTGTGAATCCCATTTGAGGAGACTGAAATAAATTTATATTTCAAAAATATAAAGAGTTGTTCTGTAGTTTCACAAAAGAAGGAAGAACAGAGGAGTTAGAAGCACTCTTGAAGAAAAAAAGTATGAAACATATATTATTCTTTTTATACAAAATTGATACCTTTACGAAATATGCATTGTAATATGAACTGTAATAAATACCCGTTTGATAATCTCTGATACAACATTACTCAGTTTATACGTCGATATCATATCCCCTGGCTAAACAAATAATACATAGAATTCATACGTTTATAACGGGAGCCGTTCTTAGAACAATATCTCTCACCCAATATACAACAATTTTTCCTATAAAGCTGATGTTGTTCTATTACTAAATAAGTTAGTTTCACCACGAGGCTTGCAATAAATAAATAAAAGAAACACAAATTAAAAATTAAACTCGCGCAGAATTCGAATTTGTGCCTCTAAAAAAGGAACAGTTTACATTAACGTTGTTTTGGATCACATGTCTTAAAATAATCAAACATAAAATGCTCATCGTCTTTCACTGTCTGATGTAAAAAAAAGATATGATTGTATTGTTAGTAAAACGTACTCAAGATTTACTATAAAGCAAAGGAGGAGAGTTGTATGTACAATGTGTGCTTTCTCTAAATGCGTGACTAGAAATAACAGTGCTCATATGAATGAGTATATATATATATATATATATATATATATATATATATATACATATATATATGTGTGTATATTACCGTGTTATATGCTTAATTACACATGTCTTGATTACCGAATCGTATCAACGATCCGATAACTTCATCAGAATTTTAAAATGTGTAACTAAGCAGATAAAACGGTAATAAAAATATACTTGCTCTACAATAGATTTGAGCACTCTCTTCAGGTTTTTACTAATTACCGTTTTTTGCTAAATATATATATGTATATATATATATATATATATATATATATATATAAGAGTATAATAGATAGAGAATGATCAACGACCACCGAACCCACTCTTCACACTTTTCATTGCCTTATTTCTACTTTGTAAAAAAATGATTTCATGATTTCGTGTGAAACCTTTTAAGTAGATGCTTTCTGCTCAACAAATGCGAAGAAACTCCTGTCGACTTGAACAATATATGTGCTTCAAGACGAAGTTCACTGTTTGACAGAGTTCGAGCTTCCCCGTATTATAATGACATATTGTTAAACTTTGTCTTTGCCTAGGATGCACGTAAATATTGATCAGATTTTCCCATTACCGAATGTCTTGTAGATTTGAGTTTAATGAACAAGGAGAAGAAATTACTGATTTTTTTTTCGTTATTTCTCAGAGGATTCGACTAACGTCAGTCGTCATCACCAAGATCCAAGATCTGCTCACCTTCTGGCATAATGTGTTCTGTATACGCTCCTTAGTGTCTTTCCTTGCATGGCAAGTTCTTCCCATCTGTGGGACACGTTAATCTGTGGCTACTTCTTTTCAGATTACAACATGACCATCTTCAACGACTACCGAACCCCACTGTTCACACTTTCCATTGCCTTGTTTCAAATCGAAGGCGAACAGATTCCTATGAACCATCTTTGCTATTAATCGGAGCTTGCTTCATGCCACTGATATTTTTCAGTTCTATTAAAAAGTTCCTTATCTCGCAACTGAGAGTAATTCCAAATCATTAATATTTGTCCCCGAGTGGCATTTGGCCTTGTTAAGTAGAAATCTTTTTCGATAATAAATAAATTAACAAGTCTCTAACATGTATATTCCATGATCTTAATATACATACGGTTGAGAACGCTTGTTAATTAGATATACCCTGGAAGCCGGAAGGTAGAATAGTCTCCCAATATTTTTAATGTTGAGGGATGATTTTCGGTTTCTTGGAGACTTCGGTAGAAAGTACCAGTCAAGAGTCTGTCCTTGATCATCAGCCCAACAGTTGCGGAGCCAAAGACTGGCCTAATACCGGAGTACTGAGGTACGCCGCCTGGGTATTACCTAGAAGATGAGCACTCGCACGCCTTGCCACCCAGTGGAGAAATGTTATCGTTTATGGCCTGAGACGCCACCACCATGCGGATACCCAAGCATATTTTGCTGGGGCAAAGTTCCCCTCCTTTAGGGGCGCTGGCTAGACATCCCACTTTTTTACCTCATGCCACATCATGCTCATTCATGTGGGCAGCATGTAAATATCTACCCTGGAAACCAGCATATTCAAACAGGGCTAAAGGTTATATCAAGCATTTCTGGTTCGTGTTTATTTTCTTTATTTGTTTGGATATTATTGGTCTCCCGACAAAATGAGGATAGACCTATAAATTTACCCTTGTCCGTTCGTCCGTCAGCACTTTTTTCAATAACTACGCCTTGGAATTTTTTGAAATTTTCCACAAACATTAAACATGATATGCGTAAAAAGTAACAGAACAAATTTTCCGGGAAAACTCCCCCTCCCCAAGGGTGCCTTTCTGGTTAAAATCGCTAAAATTGACACTTTTGTGCTAATTAAAAAAATCATGCCTTGGATTTTTATAAAACTTTCTGAAAAGTTGTTAACTAACTGATTTCTATATAATTTTGTTAGTCTATATTTGCGATAACTCTTGGGTCAACCCCAGGGCCTCTTTTAGATCTAATAAAAACACTCCATTCTTGGGACTATTTTACCATATTTGTCCAAAATTTTCTGAGTATATCTATTTAGCTGTTTTGTATGGTGCTGAAATCAAATTTAAATATGTTACGGCTTTGTGGACCTTTAGGCTAAATAGAGGGGAGGGGCAAATGATGGACTTAGTAATTTTTTTTTTTTTTTTTTTGCATGGTGCAGAACTCAAATTTACATGTGCCTAAATCTGCACCGTTTGTTCATTTTCGCCAGAATTTAACGTCCCCTGGGGATATTTGGGGTTAAATGGAAGGGGGCAAATGCTGAATTTAGTCATTTTTTATGCCTTGTTTACTGTGCACTTACGGGGGACCATGCGTGCTTCACTTGTTTTATTATTGATTTTTCTGTGCTTTATGGTTCTTACACAAATTGAAAGAAAAAGCGTGTTGATGTCAACAACAGTCTGTTAGGCATCACCCCTACTAGTAATCCGAGCTTGGTTTATTTCATTAATCTTCCCTAATACACTCATAATGGTTCTCACCTTTCGACTGACTAATTCCACCTAATTGATCGTTGTCCCCGATTTGCCTTTGGGCATATGAAACACGGATCCTTTTCGTAAATAAATAAATAAATAAATAAGCAAGCAGGGTTCCAACACGTACCTTACTTGTTTTGATATGCTTTGCGGTTCTTTCACGAATCCGAACATGTGATATCTGACTTTTCCTTTTTAAGTTTGTTTCCCCATACATCTGGATCGATCTTAGATGCAGCTGATATGGAAAAGAAAAAAAAACAACTTTTTTCACACGACCATCGATAATTTTTGTGGACATGGTGCGTAGTATTCATCGATGCGTTCCATTATTTTACCTATCGTAGTTAAACAACTTCTTTAACAAACGAAATAGAAAAAAAAATCAATTTTGAGTGGAATAAATCGATCTGAAACTAATCGATAAGTATTCCAATAATTTCATTCTGTCGTTGTTTATAGAAGGTCAGTGCAAAAGTCGGTCGTATTCTCCTCTAACTCGTCATATTCGACTGAGCTTGTGTAAGTTTAAGAAGAAAATAATGTGGGCGTCAAATGTTAGAGACATATGAAGGTGAGGAGAAGATAAACGGGAAGGAAATAAGGGGAAAGACGATATGAAAAGAGAAAGTGGGAGTAAAGAAGAATGAAGGATGAAATGGGGAGAATGAAGAAGGAAGACAAGAAGAAGGTAGCATTGAATAAAGGAGAAATGTAAGAGGAGGAGGAGGATAAAAAGAAGACGAGGAAAAAGACGAAATGAAATAAGGATGGAGAAGAGGAAATTAGGAAAGTGAGTGAAGAAATGAAGATAACCAAAAATAAACGGAGAGGGGGGAATTAGATAAAGAAGTGTGAAACACGGCAGGCCGGGCCAAGATCAAAATGTAGTATCTGTTCTGATGCTAAGCTTCATCTTTTCTGTCCTCGGTCAGCGGAGGAGAAATCCTTCATGACTGAGACAATTTTTGTTTTTATCCAGAGTGACCCTTTTTGGGGGAGCTGGAGTTTCGCCACCTTAAAAACCGACCTCGTGCCTAACTCTGCCCTCGTGGTGAGGTAAGCAAATAGGGACACAGCGAGAGGAAGAGAATTATGAGTGAAACGATAGAGAGGAGAAGAAAAGGGGTAGAAAAGAAAGCAGAAACGGGGGCATTGTTATAGAAGGAAAAAAAGAAGAAACACGGAGGAAGAAATAAACGGAAAAGAAGAGCGATGGAAAGATAAAAAGGGAAGAGAGACAGGGATGAGACAGGATGAGGGGTAGAGAAAGGAAGGAGAGAAGAAATGAATAGAAGATATGAAAGAGAGAAAAATAAAGAGGAAGGTAAAAAAAAGAAAGTTAAGGAAAGAACGGGAGTAAAAAAAATACAAGAAAAGCCTGAATTGAAAAGGGAGGGTGCGTAAGATAAGTAGGAAAGAAAGGGAGAGGCGGAAATGGGAAGGAGTAATAAATTAATGAGGGAAGGAGGAAATGAAAGAAGGGAATATGGAGATTATATATATATATATATATATATATATATATATAGTAAGTTATAAAATATATATAACGATTAAACTACACTGAATATTCCGTGTTTCATTCACTCTAGGACACTTCAGGCGCATAAGCCTGAAGAGTCCTAGAGTGGATGAAACCCGGAATATTCAGTGTAGCTTAATCGCCATATATATTTTGTAACTTACTAACTAGTTCTACCTACGTATTGAGCATTTTAAAGTAAATTCTTAAAGTTTACGCATAAATTAATACTTTCGTATATTAATTATTATGTGAGTAAATGAAGTAGTTATATATATATGTATATATATATATACATATATATATATATATATATATATATATATATTGACTTTTGAACTTATCCAGGTTTGGTCATGAGTGGTCTAGTGGTATGAGTTGTAGAAGATTTGCACACACACACACACACACACACACACACACACACACACACACACACACACACGCACGCACACACGCACACTATACAGGGTTACCCCAAAAAACGGGTCCCAACTCTAATTAGGCTCCGTTTCTTGGTGTTTTGTCCGAATGAAATGAAACTTTGGTCATAACTAGTTTATTATATTCAAAACATCACATCAAGAGACTAGGGTCTTTGGCCTTTTTTCTCCGTGGATTGTAAAATACTCAGAAAAAGAATTGAATGTCCTCTGTTTTTTTTTTTTAGGGAGGGGGTCACCCTGTAGCAATAAAAGTACAAAGAAAGAAGGAAAACAAGAAGGGAGGCTGGAATAAAGGGAGATGAAGATGAGGGATAGGAGGAAGTAAAGAAAAGGAGAAGATAAATAATTAGAGGACAACTTGTCAGGTAGAATATTTTGTTAACATAAATATGGAGACTTTATCGTTTCCCAACGAAATAAAGAGTAAGAGGGTCAAATTTCAATGGGAATGAAACCGAGCTTTCACCAAAGGAAATATACAAGATGGAACGATAAAATTGTCGATCTTGAAAAGAGGATATGATTCCATTTCCGTTTGAAGAAAACCATTTTTTTCTTTTTCTTTTTTTTTTGTTGCAGACTATCTACTGGTTTGCCCGTTGTGTACAAATCCCAAGTAGTAATAGTAGCCTTCTATCATGTTTTAAAGTAATACAATGCTCAACGAACGAGATCGGAGATGCGCCGCTGTACAACTCATGCTACTTACCAATCCACGTTAAGAAAACAGGACCATTGGCAGCACCCTCAAAATACATCGCTGGATTGCCATGAATAACAGCGACGTGCCCAGTGTGATGAAAACAAAATCTCCGGCCACGGTTATGGTCTTTGATGTGATATCAAGTGAGGGCCACATCATACCACCTCACATCTTTGAAGTCGGCCTGAAAGTAAACATCAAAGTGTGTCTGAATGTGCTGAATAGTGTGGTGATCCCCTGGTGCAATCAGGTGGTCGCTGGCAGACCGTGGGTGTGGCAGCAGGTCTCTGCATCGCGGCCTACAAATCCAAAGAGATCCAGGCTTTGCTTTAGAAAGAGGGCTTCGACTTTGTGCCTTTCTCTCATTGGCCCCCACCCCTCCCCCGACCTTAACCGGCAAGGTTACTTCGTTTGGTCATACGTCGAGAACATCACCAACATTACCTGAATTAGTTTTAAAATAAACCCGTAGTGTTTGTTTCTTTAGGTCGACAATTTGATCGTTCTACCCTGTACTGGATTGGAACACAAAATGTACTAGTCTGACGGAGGACAGAAAACCTGAACCATTACATCATAACACTAGCTACAACTGTAACATATTGCGGATAGCTATATGCAAATCCATGCGAAGTTACGTAACCGGTAAATAAAGAATTTAAACCGGAGATCACGGTAGTGCTGAAGTTAAGGTGAAAGACGTGGAGAACTTCGAGATTACATGGATGACGTCACGGCCGTAACAATGGGGAAATAAATGTCACTGTATAACAACAACAAAAAAAAAACGAGTTGAAGTTCTTTTCTGTTCTGTGTCAATTTTGAGACTGAGCATACAATGTGTTGGTTCCCGGAGAACGTTAAAAACAGTGTAAATAATTTACTTTGTTTTTTCTTCTGTGTACCTAAAAGTAAATAAAATTTCCATGAACAAAGTTTCTGTCCAAGATCTGTAGTTGTAATTTATGATTGGTAACAGAAATAAAAACAACATGCTCGTTTAAGATATTTATAGTCTTTAAATGCGTACAATATGTTTCGAAACTTTGGTGTTTTTCAATGAAAACAACCAAACTCTAATTTTTAAAATTCTGTTTCACGTTGTAGACTTTAAGTATGTATGAAATCGTCAAAACATTATTATTTTGGTAAATTCAGATCTATTTGATACTAGCCTGAGTATGCGGCGTTGCCCGGCGTTGCCCAGGTGTTTGGAGGTGTGTGTTGAGCACAAAATCAGAAAGTGGTAGTAGGCAGGCTCGAACCCGTACCACGAAGGAGGAGAAGAACGTGAAAAAATGTGACGTCTTTGCTGTTGCGCTCATCGCTAAACCGGATTGACGTAGTTTTAAATTAAGGCTAGACAACCAAAAAGAGGCGATGACTTTCGAAAATATCGACGAAAAAAAGTGACTCCTCCCTATAGAAAACTGCCCTGTTGAGGGTGAAGGAATTACTGTTTTTAGCCAATTTTTCGATATTTGTCGCCCAAAACGTCGAGCTTCAAAATGATATAGATCTCGTGAAAATCCGTCATTTCTGTTGAAAGTTTTAGGCATAAATACATACATACATACATACATAATATATTTAACCAGAAAGGTCAGATTTATATTATAGAATACGCTACTGTTCGTGCATACGTTATCATCTAACATCTACTTATGTTAACAATGGATTCGCTTGATCGTCGAATATACAATGCAAAGCTATAGATTTTTTAAAAGTTTCATCTTATGCCTATTTATTTTAGACTGCAACATAGCGCGGACAGCTATATGCAAATACTGATCCCGTAGGAAAAATGACATCGCTATAAGGGAAATACTATAAAAGAAGGAGAAAGCACGACCGAGAAGACGATCACGAGAAAGATATCACACTCTTAAGGAGAAGTCACGCGTGGCGGGAGGATGAGGAAATAAATAGCTTTGTATAACAAAAAAAACGGGTTGAAGTTCTTTTCTATTTCTATCTACTTCGCGACTGAGGCTACAAGGTGTTGGGTAACGTTATAGGACGTAAAACTCAAACTTAAATACACGTCCTTACTGTTCGGGATTTCTTCTGTCCAAAGGTGGTATAATAATATCGTGGGGGTTGTATTCGAACCGGATGTCTATAAAATGGAAATATGTGCAAAACTACTATAAATATACAAAGATAAGAGGAGACTTCCAAGTAAAAAAAGTAATTAGAAATTATATTTAAGATTGGACAAAGCGGGTGAAATAATATTGTACGGTCTGCGTTTGCTGCGAACATAGAGTGTACAACAACACTATACAACAAATGAATAATAAAACTATGGAATTTCCGCGGATCCCTCTAATATTTCATCACTGTGGATATTATAATGTAACGTAATAGATTATGCGCTGGAATTTAATACATATGGTCCTGAGACCGATGCCTAGATAACAATCAAGCTACGCTGAAAAGATGTAGAACCTCGAAATGCATGTCTGTAGATCATTTTGAAAAATATATTTTTATAAAAAAATTTTTTAAATAAATAAATAAAAGAAATATTATTTGTTTGTGTCAAAATAAAATAAGAAAAAAACAAAAGATCTCCAAGGTGAAGACGCTTGTTAAACGTATTATCGTTTAAAAAAATCAACAACAAATCTACAGACGTTTATAAGCGAGAAAAATAAAAGGTAAAAATTATCTATGGCTTCGTAGCGTAACGGATAATGCGGACTGTAATACATATGGTTCGGGGTTCGATCCCTAAAATCAGTCAAGCTACGCTGAAGATTTTAACCCGGGAAACACGGAACTTAATACACAAACAAACAAACAAACAAACACATACTATGTAGTTATGTGTGTGCACGTGTATGTTCAGAGTTTGTTTTTATTTTTATTTAATTTATTGATTTATGTAGATGTACATGGATTTGTGATATGCACTTTTCGATGGTGAAAACAGAAAAAGTACTTGATTATTTTTAAATGGTTTCAATTTTTGGCGTGAATTTTCAATATTATGCTAATACACATTACTATATATATATATATATATATATATATATATATATATATATATATATATATATATATATATATATATATATATAATATATATATATATATATATATATATACATGCACACACTTTCTTTTAACAAACCTGTTCTTACCTGACATTAGTCGGTACTCCACTTACTTGAAATTCGTTTTTTGTTTTGTTTTCTTTTGTTATTTGTGTTTTTTGCCCATTGCTCAAATAATATATATATTTTCAAAAATATTATTGTGGGTTTCAAGCAAAATTAAATACGTCTCTCATTTTTCTGGAAGGAATAAATCAAATATGATATTATTGTTCTTAACGTGTTGCAACAATCTTGTATAGTAAAAGTACTGAACAGCCAGAACAAAGTATTGATCTAATGGAAGGGAGGGGATATCGATGAAAAAGAAATTATGACAAAGATTAGCTTTACTTTATATAGTAGATAAAACTAATGACCATAACTAATAAATAAGCAACCCAATAAAAGAATGATCAGTTTTGTTTGTTCAAGGACAACTCAGTGATAACATATTGAGCTTAGTCTACTTATGTTACCAGTGAGGGCCTCATATAATAACAGTTATTGCAATATTCTTTCTAGGTTTGCTATTTAAGAATGGCGAATCACGTTTGTGAAGAAAACACACGAGTAGAATATGATGTTATCAAGAAGAAGCTTAGACACATCTTATATTGGATCCGTATTTGACTTTCTGCCAGTGACAGGCGATTGTGGTTTAATTATACCGAGTATCTGACTTGACGGACAAGTTTTTCCCTTGATAATGGCTACGGAAACGTATCTGTCCAACAGTCACCTTTAGATACGAGCTCGTGTCTCTGAAGACAGCTTAGTCCGACCGTTGTTGAGTCCGCCATGCTTTTGTTTGAATATGCGTATGTCAAATCGACATATCTGATTTTAGATATGCACCAAGAATAGCTATAAGAGATTCTATCCGTCGGTCAATCTCTTTTGCTAATATTTGAATTAGCATTTTCTTTGGTCTGTCACAATTTATTTGAAATAGTATTTTCTTTGGTCAATCGCAATTAATTTGAAATAGTATTTTCCCTAGTCTGCCAAAATTAATT
The DNA here is from genome assembly GCF_053919585.1 of Euprymna scolopes. Classification (NCBI taxonomy): domain Eukaryota; kingdom Metazoa; phylum Mollusca; class Cephalopoda; order Sepiida; family Sepiolidae; genus Euprymna; species Euprymna scolopes. The sequence goes on along the minus strand of NC_136496.1, from coordinate 32,846,828 downwards.
TGAAATAGAATTTTCCTAAGTCTGTGAAAATTAATTTGAAATAGTGTTTTCTTTGGTCAATAACAATTAATTTGAAATAGTATTTTATTGGGAATATAATAATTAATTTGAAATAGTATTTTCTTTTGTCAGTAAAAATCATTTTGAAATAGTATTTTCTTTACTCTATTGCAATTAATTTACAAGAGTATTTGCTTTGGTCTATAAAAATTTATTTTAAATAGTATTTTCATTGGTAAGTAACAATAAATTTGAAATAGTATTTGTTTGGGTCTATGACAATTAATTTGAAATAGTATTTTCTTTGGCCTATAACAATTGAATTGATATAGTATTTTCTCTGGTCTATAACAATTAATTTGAAATAGTATTTTCTTTGGTAAGTAACGATTAATTTAAAACAGTATTTTCTTTGGCCTATAGCAATTAATTTGAAATAGTATTTTCTTTGGTAAGTAACAATTAAATTGAAATAGTATTTTTTAGTCTATAACAATTAATTTGAAATTGTATTTTCTTTGGTCTATCACAATTAATTTGAAATGGTATTTTATTTGGTCCACCACAATTAAGTTGAAATAGTATTTTATTTGGTAAGTAACAATTAATTTGAAATAGTATTTTATTTTGTCCACCACAATTAAGTTGAAATAGTATTTTCATTGGTAAGTAACAATTAATTTGTAATAGTATTTTCTTTCATCAGTAACAGTTAATTTGAAATCGTATTTCTTTGGTCTATAACAATTAATTTTAAATATTATTTTCTTTGGTCTTTCAAAATTAATTTGAAATAGTATTTTCTTTGGTCTATAACAATTAATTTGAAACAGTATTTTCTTTGGTCAGTAACAATTAATTTAAAACAGTATTTCCTATGGTTTATAACAATTAATTTGAAATAGCATTTTCTGTGTTCTATAACAATTAATTTGAAACAGTATCTCCTTTGGTCTATAACAATAAATTTGAAATAGTATTTTCCTTTGTCGATGACAATTAATTTGAAATAGTATTTTCTTGTTCTATAACTATTAATTTGAAATAGTATTTTATTTGTTCTATAAAAATTAATTTGAAATAGTATTTTCTTTGGTCTATCACAATTAATTTGAAATAGTATTTTCTTTGATCAGTAACAATTAATTAAAACAGTATTTTCTTTGGTCTATAACAATGAATTTGAAATGGTATTTACTTTGGTCTATCACGATTAATTGTAAATAGTATTTTCTTTCGTCTATGACAATTAATTTAAAATACTATTTTCTTGGTCTATAACAATTAATTTCAAATAGTATTGTCACTGGTCCATCACAATTAATCTGAAAAAGTATTTTCTTTGACCAGTAACAATTAATTTGAAACAGTATTTTCTTTGCTTAATAACAATTAATTTAAAACAGTATTTTCTATGGTTTATAACAATTAATTTGAAATAGTATTTTCTGTGTTCTTTAACAATTAATTTGAAACAGTATTTTCTTTGGTCTATAACAATAAATTTGAAATAGTATTTTCTTTGGTCTATCAAAATTAATTTGAAATAGTATTTTATTTGGTCTAAATCAATTAATTTGAAATGGTATTTTCTTTGGTTTATAAAAATTATCTGAATTGATATTGTCTTTGGTCCATAACATTTATTTGAAATAGTATTTTCTTTGGTCTATAAAAATATTTTTAAACAGTACTTTCTTTGGGCAGTAACAATTATTTGACATAGTATTTTCTTGGTCTATAACAATTAATTTGAAATAGTATTTTCTTTGGTCTATCAGAATTAATTTGAAATAGTATTTTCTTCGATCTAACACAATTAATTTGAAATAGTATTTTCTTTTGTATAGAACAATTAAGTTTATATAGTATTTTCTTTGGTCTATAACAATTAATTTGAAATAGTATTTTCTTTAGTCAGTAACAATTAATTTGAAATAGTATTTTCATTAGTCTAAGACAATTAATTTGAAATAGAATTTTCTCTGGTGTCTTAAAATTAATTTGAAAAAGTATTTTCTTTGGTCAGTAACAATTAATTTGAAATAGTATTTTCTTTGGTCTATCACAATTAATTTGAAATAGTATTTTCTTTGGTAGTTCACAATTAATTTGAAATAGTATTTTCTTTGGTCTATAACAATTTATTTGAAATAGTATTTACTTTGGTCTATAACAATTAATTTCAAATAACATCTTCTTTGATCAGTAACAATTAATTTTAAAAGGTATTTTCTTTGGTCTATCACAATTAATTTGAAATGGTATTTTCTTTGGTCTGTCACAATTAATTTGAAATAGCATTTTCTTTGGTCAGTAACAATTAATTTTAAATAGAATTTTCTTTAGTCTATCACAATTAATTATAAATAGCATTTTCTTTGGTCTGTCACAATTAATTATAAATATCATTTTCTTTGGTCAGTAACAATTAATTTGTAAATAGTATTTACTTTGGTCTGTTATAATCAATTTGATATAGCACTTTTTTGGTCTGCCACAATATTTGAATCAGTATCAATTAAATTTAGCACTTGATTTAGTATATATATATATATATATATATATTTATATATATAAAGCACTTTAATATATATATATATATACATATATATATATATATATATGGATATTCTTAATTAAATTATATAGAATTACCACAAAATGTATTGTTTGAGAAACGAGTACATATACTTAGTACATATACTAAGTGTTTCCTTAATCCGTAGATTTCCAATAAATGCCTCATCTAATCGGTGGAAATGGTTTTAGCAAAATAGATATGGTAATTAAAATGTTATTTCTTCGCAAATGGTGCAATATTTTTTACTCATATGTTTCCTCAGATGTGGGAGATTCTATTTATAACCGCTGTTTCTAGGAACTGACGAATCAAATTAATTCACTCCTGCTATCATCCAATCAGAAACCAAAATCACCCCATCAAAAAATCCCTTATTCCGTTATTAAATATTGCCTACGTGTTAGGAAAAGATATTAAGGATTTTTTTGTTATTTTGGAGTGTAATATTTTCACAAATAAACAAGAAAATGTAAGCGTTTTTCAGCAGGAAAATGTCTTGAATTGTATAAATAAAACGTACGAATATTGTGTACGTACAGAAATGCCATCGTGATTTTGTTTCGAACTGTTCTTTTAATGGTTGAATAACCGAATAAAGGAATTATAGAATGCATAATTCTTAGATAATCAGATGAACCGGATTTATGAAGGGAGAAATCATTATTTGTGTAGATCGAAGGTGGTAAGAATATGCGATTGTGTAGGAAATCTATTGTCAGTTACTGACGGAGAAGACCCAAGAAAGTAAAAATAGAATAAATGGACGCGGTGTAGAATGACGTCTTAAAAGGACTTGTGTAAGTGTGGGTGAAAATCTAGCTACATCCTCTGTAGGTTACGACGATGATGAACATGGCGCTCATCGGGATGAATGTATTGTTTTAATATTACGTATTTATGTGTATCTAATTGTGTTCTAAAGCAATGTCTAATGGCGGAAACGTAATAAATTTTTATATGTCATCCGTTGTTGTCAACCAACGGTAGTTTCGTCCAGAGGGAAAATGCGCCTCCTTTATTATATATATATATATATATATATATATATATATATATATATATATATATATATGTATATATATATATATATATAAAAGTGAAAGTGTTTGTGTGTCTGTGTGTGTCTGTGTACAATTCCCTACGCAATAACTATGTCAATTTTTAGTCTACAGATTCGAAATTTGATCTACAGGGTACTGAGATTTGGGAAAATCGATGTGATCGGTTTTTGGCCAGAAATTTTGCGATTAAGGGGTCAAAGTTCAACGATTTGACCTTTGAGAACTCTACCGAACCCCTCCGACAATTTTGGGTCTAGTACTTGAAATTTTAGATATAGGTTCCTTGGATATGTATCTAACTTAATAACTTGACTTGAGCCCAACACAATAAATTTTAAGGAACCATTATAGGGGTCAAAGTTAAAAAAAAATGACCTCTGCGGCCTCTTCCAAATTACTCAGGCAATTTCTGGTCTAAATATTTGAAATTTTACATAAAGGGTATTCAGAGATAAGGCAAGCTTTTTCCTCAGTTTGGGTCGAAAATGTTTAGTTACAATATCTAAATGTATGTATGTATGTCTGTTTGTATGTCTGCCTTAAACTTTCAATAGAGATGACGGATTTTACCAAGATCAGTATCGTTTTACAGTTCGACCTTTCATACGACAAATATCGAAAAATTGGCTAAAAACATTAATATCTTCACCTTCAACTAGGCACTTTTCTACAGGGGGTGGGGTCACTTTTTTCGCCGATATTTTTTAAAGTTATCCTCTCCTTTAGATTTCTAGCCTTAATTAAAAAAAAAAAGTCGCTTTCTGTTTGTCGGTGGTCGTAACAGCATAAACGTTAGGTTTTGCCCCGTTCTTTTCCTCCTGTGCGGTACGGGTTCGAGCTTGCCTTGCTACTACCACTTTTTTTTTTTTTTTTTTTTGCTCAACACCGCCGGGCTGAAATGCTAGTATATATATATATATATATATATATATATATATATATATATATATATATATATATATCATAATCATCATCATCATGCAATCCGTCAATCTTGACGATGACTGGTTGGGGCCTCAATGCTTTATCCCTCAGTGTTGGCGTAGTCTAACTCCATAACCACAGGACTTCCCACCTTGACTCCAAACTCACTTGCGCAGTTAAGGTATAGTATCTGTTGAGTATCAGACAGACACCCTCTGAACCCCCAATGCTCATGTCCAGTGGAGCGAACCCGCTACGACTGGCAGCAGAGGAGACCGAAACTTCTGGCCAAAAGTAATCTCAGTGAGGTAAACAGTCGCCCTATCGTGTCCGCTACGACGCCTTTTCTTTCTGGATAAGGTTTCCTAGTCTTTTAAGGAAAACTTCAAGGCAGCAGTAGAATTTGAAGTCAGAGCTCCCATCTCTTAGCCTTTTGCTATGATAAGGCCCACAAGTTCCCCTAGTCTTCGCCCAATCAAGGCCACCCACAAGACAATACGGTAGGGGTTGGTAGTGTGCCAGAGTATGTCCACACATCGGCGGGCCATAACGCACTACCACCGAGATCTCCTAAAAGTTTAGCCTGGAGCCGCAAGGCACCCAGTTACCATGTGTGGCCAACGTGGAGGCACTGTAGGAGTCTTGATGGAGAAGCTATGTATTGGCGGGGAAGACTTATGCATAACTGCTCCCTTTTCACCACGAGGTTAACCAGCGGTGTTAGCTGGAAGCGCGAAGGCATGCAAGCATGAACTTAACACTAACTTATACCTACCACACTAGACGCATCACATCCCCATGCCGGATTAAGAATCCAAACGTACACACACACACACACACACACACACACACACACACACACACACACACACACACACACGCGCGCGCGCACACATATATATGTTGTTATATCTTTGATAATAGCCAGTATGAAAATTTCTAGTGAATATAAATATATGTGTGAGTGTGTGTGTGTGTGTGAATATGTATATATATATTCACACACACACACACACACACACACACACACACATATATATATACTCCTATATATATATATATATATATATATATATATATATATATATATATATATATGTATATATACTCAACAAGCAACAAATATATATATGTGAGTGTGTGTGTGTGTGTGTGAATATATATATATATTTATTCACACACACATTTATATATACGCATATATATATATATATATATATATATATATATATATATATTGGTATATATACTCAACAAGCAACAAAAAATTGTATAGTCATTCACAAGAAACAACATTCATTGAAACAGTGCACAATGGTAACAATACAGAAGATACTCTTTTCCATATTTAGTTACGACGGTATTTTAATATATGGCCTCATAATGTTCTCTAATTCTGGGAATATTAACTGAAGTCGAATATTACACACATAATGGTTGTATAAGCCGACATTCACTGCCTGAGAATTTACAAGATAAAACGAGATGACTCAAAATATATATGTTGTGAACATTAAAAGAGGACGTAATCCTAAAACGTTAAATAGAAAATGGGAATTACTAGCTGTAATCATTTCGAAGTTTTGAAAACAACCTTATTTGCTCCATAACTCTCCTTCGGAGCAGATGAAATAATCCCTATCACATAATCAAATTTGAACACAGTTCAGTTATTAACATCTCTCCCTCACCCACCAATTTGTCTTTTCTCCGTTCCGTCCCATCTAGAGGGTATCCCTACTTGGAGACTGTCCCGCAATACCTCAGGTTCTTTTACAAACCGAAGTGAAACGGGCGGTCTATCAATTAGACGCGTTTGGGAGGGGTCTTATTAACCACTTTTTCAATTTTTTTTTTTTTTCGCGCTTTGCCCTCGACACAAATTAAGTATTGCATCATCATTGTTACTTTTTTTGTTTTTACACGTCAATAAAAATGTTTTAAACAATTGGCTTCTAAGTAGGATGTCTACCAGTTCGAAAGGGTGAATGCGGTATTATGGTGAAACATGATACTAGCTAAAAGAACCTTTTGTTTAGTTCTAGAGTGACAAGGATGACCAACGATCCCTATTCTTCCTCCTTTTTGAGTCGGCCTTGTGCCTAAATTTTTTCTTCGTGTTGATTTTATATTGTATTTTTAAAAGATTTGATATCTCAAAGTGTAGTGTCTGTTCTAATACTACACTTAAGTTAATTTGCCCTTGGTCAATGAAAGGGAAAACCTCTATACTGAGACAATTATTATTTTTTGTCCCCGTTTGCCCTTCTTTTGGGGAGCTTTTTCACCCACAATCAAAAAGGCCTTGTGTCACATTTTGCTGTTGTGAGGACGCAACTAAATACCAATAGGAAAAAGGCTTTTAAATATGAATATCGATAGACAAAATAAATTATAGGAGTATATATTATATGATTATTTAATAGGGCAATGTAAATTATAAATTATAGGAGTATATATTATATGATTATTTAATAGGGCAATGTAAATTATAAATTATAAATTATAGGAGTATATATTATATGATTATTTAATAGGGCAATGTAAATTATAAATTATAAATTATAGGAGTATATATTATATGATTATTTAATAGGGCAATGTAAATTATAAATTATAAATTATAGGAGTATATATTATATGATTATTTAATAGGACAATGTAAATTATAAATTATAAATTATAGGAGTATATATTATATGATTATTTAATAGGGCAATGTAAATTATAAATTATAAATTATAGGAGTATATATTATATGATTATTTAATAGGGCAATGTAACAAGAATTTGTTTACATTAGATTTGAAAACAGCAATTTTGTAGTCAGCCAAAAAGCGGCCTCATGGTACTATTTTCAATAGACGGGCAGTTATAAGAAAAACATTTTGCTCATGGAAGTCATGTTTAATTTTTGATACACAGAAGAAAGGTAAATCATTAACAATGGTTACAGTTAGATACTTTGTTATTGTGAACAGATTGTAGAGGTTTATTGACACCTAAATTCAAGTGAAAACCACATAGATTAACCCACCATGGATAAATCAATTGTAAACGGCTGTTGCGATAATGCAAATTATTTGCACTAAAAGAGGTGGAGAATACTGAAAATCTTGAGAGACTTGTTGTCACTCATTAATATTATATATATTCTTAATATTATATTATTATTATTATTATTATTATTATTATTATTAATATGATTATTCTTATTGGCTCACATGGAGCTTTCACACAGGTCACCAAAGATCTCTCCTTGAAAACCGCCTTTCCAGTACTCCCCACCTCTTTCGATAGTATTTGCAAATAAATTTGCGTTATCGCAACTGCTGCTTGCCATTGATTTCTCGTTGGCAGCGGCCATTGGTCTTCACTGGAATTTGAGTGGCATAGCATCGTCATCATCATCATCATCATCATCATCATCATCATCATCATCATCATCAGTATTATTATTATTTCCTTCTTATCTTATTGTTCTTCATCTTCTAATTATTTTAATTTTTTCTAATTTTTCCTGCTTTCCTTCTCGAGTACTTGTCTTCTTTCCTACGTCTATTTCTTCCTTTTCTATTGTTTTTGTATTTGTTTCTTCTTCTTCTTCTTCTTCTTCTCTTTCTTCTTCACAAATCCACCTGCCACTCCCACCGAAGACCAAGCTAATATCTTCAGTCCTACCTCTTACGAGGAACACCATAAACGGCACAAGAAAAGACATTTATAGATAACACTCGAATATCCTACACTATCCGATAAAAGACACACTTTGCAAATACTTCAAGTATTGATTATCTGGATGCTATTTTCTTCCGGGCTCTTTGACGTGAACTTTGCCCTCAAACCAAGTTGTGATATTGAACTGATGACCTACGAGTTTGAATGGAAACAAATGCCGACACCAAGAACCAAATACTCTAAGAAAAATAAATAACTAATGCGAAAGGTCAAGAACAGTTAGATATTGATTCTCTTTTATTCAATTTTATTCAAGTCAAACAAGGTATTTTACTACCGAGGCGTGATACTCAGATTAATGGCCGGATGTATTAGAGACACTTCAAATCGGGATTTGGGGTACAATCAGTTTGTGTACATTATATTTAAATTTCTGCATTTAAAAATACAATGCGCTTATATATATATATATATATATACTAGCGGGGTACCCGACATTTCCCGGGTGTTGAGAGGTGGAACCGTAGAAGTTCAACGTCTTTATCCTCTTCGAGGCCCGTGGCGCAGTGGATAGTGACGTTGAATCTCTACGGTTCCAGGTGGGCATTTTCTGAAGATAGCGGTTTCAATCCTACCCAAAACCGGGCAGAAGCTTACTTGGCCAAAACGTGGTGAGACGACAACAACTATGGAAGGCAGTAATTGCTGAGGATGCAGTTTGGAGATTCGGAATTCCTTTTCCGTCGCCGCAACAAGATAGGAACTCCGAATCTCCTAACCTTACCACCTGACCGATCCCAGAGGAATAGTTGGCCTAAACGTCGTCAAATAACAACTAAAAAAAAATGAGGATAATAGTTCGCATAAATAAATCAATATATATATATGTGTGTGTGTGTGTGTGTGTGTGTGTGTGTTTGTGAGTGTGTTTGTGTATGTGTGTGTTTTTGTGTGTGTGTGTGTGTGGGGGGGTGTTTTTTCATCGCATACGTTCCATTCATAGGCTAATAAAAAGATGTTCGTTCTAAGGTCAAATACACTACCCCGGACAGAGAAAGTAACATGTACTTTAAATTAAAACCGTGAAAAACGGAATCGCACAACTAAAAATAAAACAGATAGATAGAAAAGTAATCAAACGGGAATTCATTGTCGAAAGAAAAGAAAAAGAACTGAAGATATATGTACTAATCCGCGTAAGTAGATTAAAGAAGATAACGAGGTGAGAACAAGCATATCAATCGCTTATCCAGTAATTTTCTCCCGCCTTCCGCTCGCCTACAACAAAACCAAAACGATTTGCAAAATTGTTTCTTTTAATCCGCTTTAATTTAATTGATACAATAGATGACCCGATTAAGTTTGATATCGAACAAGATGACAAATGCATGCACATATGTAGTCAATATCTCTGCTATTGCAATAGTAAAAGGAACTTTATCTGTGTGTGTCTGTGTGTGTAGGAGTTCGTTCCCCATGGACTCGAAAAACGGCTGGGCACATTTATATGAAATTTCACACGAAGGTACTGCCTATGCTTGGCAGTGTTCTTAAAAAGGTTTTGTATCAGAATGCCTACCATAAGTATCGATAATCTATAATCCAAATAATCCAAATGAAAGAAGTGTATATAATACACACGCACGCATTTATATATGTGTATATATGTGTCTGTATGTGTATGGCTTAAAAGTATCTAGTTTCAATACCGTTTTGAAGTTAAACGTATATGAATTTCTCGACTGTTATCTGCATATTAATACGATAGCGTGTGTGTTATTTTGTGTTTTTTACTTCCAAGGGACTGCCATCTAATTTCTATGACGTTCCATTTCTTGCAATAAATAATATGACCAAGATGTCTTCAAGAGTTTTGATTTCGGTTACGATTATAGCTGATGGCACAAAAGTCCTCTGTTTTTCTTATAAATAATTTTACCAAGAATTCTTCATAAGTTTGGGTTTCGGTTATAACTGAAAGAACTCAAGTTATATATATATATATATATATATATATATATATATATATATATATATATATATATATATATATTCTAATAAGTTTTGGTTTCGATTTTGATTCAAGCTGATGCACCCAATTCATGTTGATATATATATTTTTATTTCTGAAATCACAACTTTATCTATAATATAAAGCTGAACGTCTGTCTGTGTGTCTGGTCACAAATAGGTTCCTATATGGTTAACTATTATAGAAAATTGATCACATATAATGATAGAAGATGCATCGAGACACAAGAATGGGTATGTTTGACCTGGCATAATGATGATTCATTAAAATTGTGGGGTCTGCGTACGCGCTTGGTTCACAAATTATGGAAATAAAAAAAATGTTTACAAGTGGTTTTGATATAGATGTACATAAGAATACTTTCATAAGTATGTTTTAACTTTAATAGGGATGGTATAATAAAATTATGGGGTCTGCGTTCGCGCCTGTCCTCCATAGAATGGAAATTTTCTGTAGGCTGTTTTTGAACCCAGTCAACGACGAGAACTTTTGCTAGTAATATATAAGAGTCGATAGAAAAGTTGTCCTATAATAATATATACAAAATCTGCATAAATTAAAATATCATATTTAAGCGTACTTTACGACCAAGCTACGCCGGGCGTCGCTGCTAGCTTAGATAAATACTTTTGCAGATTTAACAATGGAGCTTCAATAATATCAGGGCGTCTCCATCTATAATGAACATGCACAGAATGCCAACATCAATATATTATATATGAAAGACTCTGTGGTGAACGTTACACAGGTTCCGCTAGTAATAATTGAATAGAATACATGGGATACCATTAACACTTTTGTGATGTCCTGCTTAGTACGTTTGGTTCGAGCTAAAACTATAAGTAAAGAGAGAAATTTTATGTAATTAATCGCTCAAAGTGTGAAACCAAATTAAACAAGTGAAGTATGCATCCCCCCATGAGTGCACAGTGAACGAGGCATAAAAAATGACTTAGTTCACCATTTGCCACCCCCACCCACCCCATTTAGCCCCCAAAGTCCCCAGGCAACGTTAAATCCTAGGAAAAATGAATAAACGGTGCAGTTTTAGGGGTTAACTTATGTAAAGTTGAGTTCTACATCATGCAAAAAAAAGAAATGACTAAGTCCATCATTTCCTCCCCACCCCTATTTATCCCAAAAGTACCCAAGGCCTTAACATATTTAAATTTGAGTTCAGCACCATGCCAAACTACTAAATAGACAAACACAGAAAATTTTGGACAAATATGGTAAAATAGCCCCAAAAATGGAGTGTTTTTATTAACCCTAAAAGAGACTCTGGGGCATACCCAAGAGTTATCGCCAAATATACACAAACAAAATTATATAGAAATCAGTTAGTTACAACTTTTCAGAAAGTTTTATAAAAATACAAGGCATCAAATAAGCACAAAAGTGTTAATTTTAGCCATTTTAACCCGAAAGGCACTCTTAGGGGTGGCAACCGCGTTTTCCCGGAAAATCCCTCCTCTTACTTTTTTACTCATATCGTGTTTAATGTTTGTGCAAAATTTTAAAAAATTACAAGGCGTAGTTATTGAGCAAAATGCGGGCAGAAGAACGAACGAATGAATGGATGAACGGACAAGAGTGAATTTACAGGTCCACCCTCCTTTTGTCTGGAAACCAATCATGAATTTTATTCTATTTCTATATTTATATACGTTAGAGTTAGACACATTTACTTATGTGAACTAAATGCGCGAGATTAATTCCGTGTAACGATACATTATTTTGAATCAACGCCAACAGTAAGAGATGAATGGATTTTACTGAACGACACAAGATAACGAAACAATAACGCATAAATCGCGTATGTATATGAACAGAACGCATATCTCAAACAAGATATAAAATTATACTGAATGACACAAACTAACGAAATAGTGATAAACTAGCGATACCTGTGGAAATTCCACAGGGCACTGATTCATATGTAATATATTGATGTTGGCATTCTGTAGATGTTCAGTGTAAATGGAGACGTTCTGATATTATTGGAACTATTTTGTTAAAACTGCAAAAGAATTTATCTAAGCTAGCAGAGAAGCCCGGCGTAGCCAGGTCGTAAAATACGCTTAAATATGATATTTTAATTTGTCCAGATTTCGTATATATTATTATAGAGTTAATGTTCTTTAGATTTTTGTATATTATAAAGTTGCGATTTAAAAAATATATATACTTCGAAACCAAAACTTATATATATATATATATATATATATATATATATATATATATATATATATATATATGAGAAAATAGTTAATAAAACATGTTAAAAACACTTTGAGAAAGAGTTAAAAACATATTTAATCTGAAAAGGAAACACTTAAGTGTTTATTTTATAAATATATATATATATATATATATATATATACATATATATATGCATATATATATTATTTTATGAAGAATTCTTAGTAAAATTATTCATAAAAATATTAAATTACTTGGGTACCATCAGCTTTAATCCAAACTGAAACCAAAATTTATGAAGCATTCTTGGTAAAATTATTTATTACAAGAAATGGAAGTACATAACAGTTAAACGATCCGGATGTAAGCGTGATACAGAAAACAACACCCACACACACGCTATCGTATTAATATATAGATAAATCTTGTTGGTGTAGGACCAGCACCTGTGTCCTAAACCGGAAATCGCTTATCTTGTGTTAGTTGTAATTTGAAATTGATTCTTCGAAAATACGAAGTAATTCTTTTCTCTCTTTTGAACATGTGTATGCAAAGCAAGAAGCCTTTTCAATGCAAATGTTACAAGAATCGACGATATTTCATCTCTAGTCTAAGATCACTTACTCCGTCAGTATCCGGTGTCAGCGAGAAGATGACGCGGGTTTCTGTGTAAACATTATCAATAAATCAGATAATCTTTCCTAACTTATTGCAACAAGTACATCACGCGCCTTCGTTACTTTTTTTGTGTTTTCTTAGCGTTATTTGTGTCCGTGTGAAAAAGGAACTTATTTACATTCGTTTCAGATTACGGAAAAAATGTCGCTTAGATAGTTAATGACTTTAGGGCTCGTGTCAAACAACACAACTCATTATTTTTGCGTTCAGCTTTACAGTTGAATTATGTCCCAGCAAATGTTATATTAAGTAATGAAACATTGATAAAAAAAACATAAATAAGAAAAAAAAAATAATATAAATAAAAAAAGAATAATAAAGATTAGAAGAAATCGTAATCAAAAGGAAGACCGAGACTATACAAAAGATGCGAATGCTGAAGACAACTGAAATCTTAAGGAAACCCCTCGAATTCGGAAACTAATCTCTATGGACACCTAGAAACTGCAAGAGGGATAAAAACAAAAAGATGTACTAATAAAAATAAAAAACTGCAAAATTGTAAATTGACTAGACCCCCCCCCAGCAAAAAAAATGTAGAGTTAGCATCGATGGAGCCCACATAAAATAGTCGAAGGATTGTGAAAAAAAAACCGAGAAGGAAAAACACTAACCAGACCTCCACTGGATGAGTTCGAAAAGAACTGGGTCCTTGTGGGGGATTACTGCAACCCAAATTCCAGTGATGGCCAATAGTCATTATCAACGAAAAGTCAATTGCAAGCGACCGTTGCGATAGCGCAAATTCATTTGTAAAGGTAGAGACTACTGGAAATCTGAGAAGACTTGTTGTTGTCTATGAGCAATCTCTAATGATTAGCTGTGCAAAAAGCTCCTACTAAAGTAATAATAATAATAATAATAATAATAATAATAATAATAATAATAATAATAATAATAATAATGTTTCCGTAGAATGCGAATTTAAATATGGTTTTGCTGAAATTAACAATGTTTTCGTAGTATAGGGTGGCCCAGGACTAGTTTTGAAGCTATTCAAGCTGTAAAATAGGCCACTACTTTTGGGTCAGGTTGTATAAAACCTGAAATTTCTCTAATGAGTTATACGTTGCATTAAAAAATTAAAAAAAAAACTAATATGATCTACATTTATGCCAGTATTTGCTGTATATAGTAATAAATATATGCTTTCTTGTTATATATTGTTTGAAAATCATTTTGATATAAAGATGGTGTCTAATTTATATGCTTATTAGCTTCTTTGAAAATTGTAACCTTTCTGTCATATGTGTGTGTGTGTGTGTGTGTGTGTGTGTGTGTGTGTGTGTGTGTCTGTATAAGTTAATTTGTTATTGTTTTTTTTATTATCATGGGTAGTAACAACGTCAAAACGCCGGTGCTGAATATACATATATATATATATATATATATATATATATATATATATATATATATATATATATATATATATATATATATATGAGAAAACAGTTAATGAAATATGTTAAAAAACACTTTGAAATGAGTTAAAAACATATTTAATCTGAAAAGGAAACACTAACACCAGTGTTTCCTTTTCAGATTAAATGTTTTTAACTCATTTTAAAGTGTTTTTTTTTTACATATTTCATTAACTGTTTGCTTATATTATAAGCTCTATTTCCTATTTGGTATTATCGAGCTTTTATATCTGGCTGAGATAATTTTATAAATATTAATTCTTTAATATTTATAATTTACTTTAATTTTACCATCTTGGATCATTTTGGTAAATTCAATTGTAATTTTCATTATACACACACACACACACACACACACACACACACACACACACACACACACACACACACACACACATATATATATATATATATTCCCATAAATTAGGGGTTTATGCGTATTGATATCCATATTAAAAAAACTTTTTCTATTTATTTAAAAAGAAAATACCACTTTGTTATATATAGGTCGTTTATGTATTTATCTGCAAAAAAATCTAGATAATTTCCATATCCTTTTAAACATTTATTTTAATTAATTTCTCATTAGTTTTTTGGTTTTCTTAATGGATGATAACTTTTAGTTAACTATTACGTGTAATAATATTCATGCACATATTCTGCATTGTTTATATATGCGTAAAATTTCATAGTAAACACAAAACTATTTCTATATATAATCTGTATGCGTATATATTTTTGTTTAAACAATTTTGCCTACAAAAGTCCTTTGTCAGTTTTTCGTCTACAGCCATGAAATGTCATATATAGGGTATTCGAACCCATACGAAACTTTATATTTGGGTTTTAATCGTGGCAAAATACGTGTAAAGATGTGGACATTTAAAACATGACATTTGCCAAGCGAAGGTCGAACGACGGCAATACCAATATGCATGCGTGACGTAATAGCTTTTGGTTCATTTTTTAATTTTAAGCTTTTCAGTAAACATGTCCTCATAGTATAGTCATTAACGTCGAAGGAAAAATTAAATCGTAAGCAAGACGATGTGATTTCCATTCTCAGTGGTGGCGCACGAGTCATTTTTTTTTGGGGGGGGGTTACATCTAAAAATCATTTTTATATATTGTGTCCAAGAAAATCTATATATCTATAAAAGTGAAAGTGTCTGTCTGTGTGTGTCTGTGTGTCTGTCTATGTACATTTCCCTACGCAATAACTCTGTCAATTTTCAGTCTACAGGCTCGAAATTTGATATACAGGGTACTGAGATCTTAGAAAATCTTTGTAATTCGTTTTCAGTCAGAAATTTGGCTGTTAAGGGGTCAAAGTTCAAGGAGAACTCTACCAAACTCCTCAACAGAATCGGGTTACGCCGAGATGAAGCTCAAATGTCTCTCGCAGTGACTTAGTTCACAATATATTGCCGTTTACATTGCACTGTAGAAACCCTGCTGTTGATTTTATAAACAATATTTTTATATATAATGATTTGAATCAAAGTTTAAAACGTAAAGGCCAAGGATCATAGTTTAATTGTGCTCTAAACAGAAACATTCATTTCGAACAGGTCCCTTCCCTATCAAAGGACCTTCTGCTGATTTGATGTGCCTAACCTTATTGTTTGTGCAGTAGTAATGGCTTAAAGAGAAAGTCAAGTATCATGTTGCAATTGTGCTTTAGTCAGAAAAATTCATCTCGAACGCGCCCCCGTCATATCAAAGACCGTTCTGTTGATTTGATGTAGAGGGCCTTCTGGCTTCTGTGGTAATAAAACTTCTCAAATATATTGTGATGTTAAGCTGTATAAGGTGTTAACTTTGGTCCAAATCGACTCTTCCTTTTTCGATTATTTCGATTATAGTTTATCGATACTTATAAATATTCCGAACTTATCTAAGAAAACGGCCAAACACATAAAGTATCTTCACGTGAAATTTTATGAAAATAGACCCAGCTGTTTTCATGTCCATAGGAAACGAACTCATACACAGAGAAAAGTTCCTTATATATATATATATATATATATATATATATATATATATATATATATATATATATATATATATATACTACCAGTTCAGCCCGGCTTTGCTCGGGTCCTATGTACTGTTCATAACTTTATGTATGTATATATATATATATATATATATATATATATATATATATATATATATAGATAGATAGATAGATAGATAGATAGATAGATTAAAAAGTTTTACTCATTTTCAGGTAACCTACATCTACAATTTCAAGCGTTTAGACCTAAACTTGGCGGAGGAGTTTTGTAGCGTCTGCAAAGAGCAACTCTTTCAACTTTGACTTTTTTGGCAGCAAATATTCGCCCAAAAACTTATTAGAAAGCTTGTTGTATATCTGAATACCTTTTATGTAAAATTTAAAATGTTTAGATCCAAAATTGGCCGAATAGTTTGCTAGAGACGGCAAAAGTCAAAACTTTCGAACTGTGACCCTTTGGCAGCTAAATTTTCGGTCAAAATCCAATTAAAAACATTTCCATATCTCAGAATAGACCTTATTTAAAATTCAAATGTTTAGACTAAAAATTTTGCTGAGTAATTTATTAGATACCGTTTAGGTCATTTTTTTTTAACTTTTACCCAATTTTAACCTCTCAACATTCGTTGTTTGGGATTCAAATTGAATTAAAAAGTTTTAACTATGCCCGAGCAACCTACATCTAAAATTTCAAGTATTTAGACCCAAAAATGGCGGAGGAGTTTGGTAAAGTTTTCAAAGGTAAAATCGTTGAACTTTGACCCCTTAAAAGCCAAATTTCTGAGCGAAAACCGATTGCAAATATTTACCCAAATCCCGATACCCGTTATATCAAATCTCGAGTCTATAGATTAAAAATTGACGGAGTTGTTTGGTAGGGAAATGTGCACACAGACAGACAGACCGACAGACAGATAATTTCACTTATATATATATATATATATATATATATATATATATATATATATATATATATAAGGAAATTCATTTGTGAATCTGTGTGTCTGTATATGTTTGAGTTCGTTCCCCATGGACTCTAAAACGGCTTGGTCGATTCTTTTGTAAAATTTCACACGAATGTACTTATGTGCATGGAATTAGGTTTTGTGTCGGAATGTCATCGATAATATCGATAATGGTTAATCGAAATGATATGATTAAAGGAGGCGATTTTGACCAAAGTAAACACCTTATATCAAGAATATATCCCTCAACACTTTTAGAAATATAAGAGAATAGAGTGATCTTCATAATTTTAGAACATTTAAAGTTCGGCTTACAATCTGGATTTATGAATCAGGATCCTCTAAAATTAGCAAAATGACACATAAACAACAGTACTGACACCAGATGCAGTATAATAGTATAGATGTCCTCTCCAGTCAGAGGAAAGACCCCTGAAAATTAAATGGAATGATTCCTAAAAAGAGCAAGATTATAGGAAGTTAGATGAGTAAAAAGGGGCGCAGATATTTTTAACTCTCGAAACAGGAAAACGTCACACGGTAGATGATCAGTTTCCGAATAATCAGCTAGGAATTGTCGAGAAAGTCGTTTTTCGTTTATTGCTAAGTCAAAAACAAAAGACCGGACATAGGATTTCCGATTTTAAGTCAATAAATATAGGAGTAAGAATTAGTTTATGAACAGTTTTTCGGTTTGGAACAGTTGACAACGGTTGGTGGTCCGAAGGTCTTCTGGGGGGAGATAAGAGAGTTTGAAGTCAGATCGGATAGAGATTTAATAGATGAGGAGATGAATTGATTAACCGACAAGAAAGTTTCATCGACGAACAATGCTTAGAATCCTTTATCACAAACTTACAGCACAACTGATTTACATGTGAATTGGTGTTGTTCCGTTTTATATTTGTAAGCCAGTGCTTATGCCCTAGGCAATCATCAATGAGATCCTTCTACCGCTCCAGAAGATATCTCACTACTAATGCAATTCTCTATCTGTATAAAAGCCAAGTACGTCCAAGGATGGAGTACTGCTGCCACATCTGGGCAGGAGCTGCTAAAAATAGCCTATCCTGCCTTGACAGAGTACAAAATAGACTTCGTGGTTTAGTAGGGGGATGCACTTTTCTCTTCCCTGCCACCTCTCTGCAACACAGAAAAGACGTTGCGAGCCTGTCTTTGTTTTATCGTTATTTCCATGACAGGTGTTCGTCTGAGCACGAATCCCTCGTCCTCTCTCGCCAATCTTTCACGAGAAACACCCGTCTGGCTGAAACTACTGTCAATAATTTTCCCCACTCTTTATCTGTGCCTAAATCCAAACGTAGATTCCATGAGCAAGGCTTCTTTCTTAGAACTGCACGCCAGTGGAACTCTCTGCCGCTTGCCTGTTTCCCACCTGACTACAACTTGGACGTCTTCAAGTCCAACATAAACAAACTCCTGACAAACCGCCCCCTTAAGTAAGACACTCTATCAAAACCCCCAATACTAATGATTACTACAATACTATCTCATTGATTACTGTACACGCAATAACCCTTATCCCTGAGTGGCCTTCGGGCCTTGATAAGTGGTGACCCCCATGTAAAAAAAAGAGAGAATACAGCACGGTCAAAACGAGAACGAGAATAAGAGATTAAGACAGATGCAAATAGCGTTGGGTTTGGTGGTTGGTGAGATAAAAAAATTAAAATAACGATTTTGATTATCAGTAATTATCGGGGGTATTTTGAAACAAAACTTAACTAAGATCACTCCCAAATTTATACACTAAAGTGCTATAAATTTGAAAGAAAATCTGTTTAGCCGATTCGGAGTCTATAATGAACGCAGTCACACACACATACACAGACAAAATTGCATTTATATAATTGTAGAGATATATGACCGAAGGAATCAGCTGCCCCTAATGGTAACTCATGACGGGATGAATCCGCCCACCATCATTTAAAAAAGAAGGAATGTTTTGTTGTTGCTTATCACTAGAAGGATATTACGTGAAATGACTTACACGTTCAGGCAAATAATTCCAGATTTTTGTTTTAATATAGCGTTTGCTCCAGAAAAGGCATGGAACCATTTTAACACTAAAAACACTACTACTTCATGGTCCCAAAAAACTAGCCATGGATAAGTGTTAGAAAGTTTCCGATTCAGAAAACACCAATCATTTTTCCATTTTTTTTCAGAAACATTGCTCTTAGAATGTGCGAACCATAGGGCAAAATAAGGGAAGCGGATGTTTCGAGGCTGCCAAAAGTAAGCAAAATCCTAATCTGCTAGTCGAACCCTTATTCTCCTCTTGGTTGTTATTTTGACAATATTTCGGTCTTTGTATCATGCGCGTCTTTTTAAATGTGTTGACTGACAATAATCTCTAAATTGCAATCCTTGCTGTAGGCGATAATAGTAGGGAGTGGTATAAAGTATAAATTGATGATGGCTACAAGGTCTATACAATCTATATCTATCTATAAGAATATAAATGCAACTTTGTCTGTGTTTGTGTGAGTTCGTTCCTTACAGACTCCGAAACGGCTGAACAGATTTTCTTTAAAATTTACAGAACTTTAGTGTATAAGTCTGGTAGTGATCTTAGTTTTGTCCCAGAATACTCCGTATAATTGCCGATAATCGATAATCGAAACCGTTATTTTAGTTTATCTATCATCGGTAAAGCTATATTTTTCCATATCGTCGCTTAGAAACAATGATAGAACAACGAGTCGTGAAAATTCTACCGTGTTGTTTGATAGTGGGTTTTTTTCCTTTTTATTGATTTATTTATTTTTGCATGACGTGGTCATTAGGTTCAAACTTCGCACATAAATTTCTTTAACTTTTTTCATTAACTGGAAAGAATTTGAAAGTTTACGTGTTTTTTCGTTGTTTGTTTTTTTGTTCGTTTATTTCTTTTTTGCATGAGGTGGTCTGTAGGTTCGAACCCCGCATATAAATTTCTTTAATGTTTTTTTTTTCATTAACTGGAAAGAAGTTTATATTAAATAATTACATGAACGAAACAGTAGGTTCTCGAGAGTGGAATGTAGAATAACATATATTTTGGACTAAGTTACTGCATAGAGGCATGTGAAGCTTCCTCGCGATTTCACGGATTTCAATGACAATACAAATATAGAAATGTTGATCATCATTCAATCCCGGGCAACGTCGGCTATCCCTGCTTATATATATATATATATATATATATATATATATATATATATATATATATATATATATATATTAAACAATCATAAATGAGTTTTTATCATTTTAGATTTTGGAAATTTTGAGACGGTATTTAGAGTATTTTGATTATTTAGATGGTTCAAACTATTATTTCCACCTTTTACAAAGTTTCAGATAAAACGGCCGAGCTTTTCCAAGGGCATCTTTACGAATATGAAAAATTTTATGTTAAAATTAAGAACCTATATCGAATTTCAAATTAACCCCTTTATTTTTCTTTCAACGGTTTGCGTTCACTTTACTCCTTATTTTGTTTATAAATAAAGAGCGGAGGACCACTCGAAATATCATAATTATAATAATTCCTATAATTTAACATGCATTTTCGTGTTTAAATAATAAAAACACACAATGAAGTCGGCTCCATAGGTATCACAAACGTTTTCGATTCTTCATCTAATCATTATTAGGTGAAAAAGCAAATAAACGAAAAAAGCTTGAGAAAAAAAAAGAAAAATTTATAAGATGGCAGAGAAACGGGTATGGGAAGTTGGATACACAAAAAAATAGAGCCCGATGGAGAGAGTGTTTGGTTATTTTAATGTATCTCGACCCTTACCTAAGGATTGGATATCAATTCTTTTAGTGTTATTTAATGGCGGATTAAGTTATTTTGGAAAACGATTTTTTTATGCTTCAAGTTCTTTACAGCATCATAGCCCTGTTCAGGTTATTTAATGGCAAATGCAGTAATTTTAGAAAAACACATTTTTATGCTTAAAGTTTTTTAAATCTTTAAATATTTATTCATGGTTTTTTGCTTTTAATTGTTTTGTATATGAACATTGCTTTTTTATTGTCTTGACTTTACAGAAAAATGATTGAATTTTGCAAAAAAAAAAAAAAACGAAATAACAATACGTAAATGTTTGGTACATTTTTAGTCAGGAAGAGAGTACCTTCAGACAGGCTAATCTTGGAGCAATAGGTAACAGTGGGGGGGGGAGAGAGAGAAAGATATTGAGATAGATAGACGAATAGAAAAAGAGAGAGAGAATGGGGGAGGTGAATTATTTCCGGTAGTCTTTGGAATATTTCTAGAAAGACGAGAATTAGAATATCGTTCTATACTTTATTTATAAAACGACATATTGGGTGCAATAAGATATTGGCACGACAACGCGGAAACAAAGTCTTATCTTTATTCGCACAACGTATATATTCATGGCGTCGAAAGAAACGATGTTGTTGTTGATGTGTACTAGTAAGTTTTGTGTGTTTATCGTCTCTAGACACAAAAAGTGGTTATCTTTCGTGGTTGTCGTTGAATTAAAAATGCGCGCCATGGGTGTTCGTAGATTTGTTAACAAAGTGTCGACTATTGAACGGATATGGCTTGCGAGTTTGAATGTTTATTGTTTCTAACATGGTGATGACAAAATTACAGCGACAAGTTGTTTACTCTGCTGTGTTGATTCAGAAAACAACTTAATTATATATATATAGGAGTGTATTTTCTCCGTCAAAAAAAAAAAAAAATGACGGGAAATTACCTTCGCTTTTTTTCGTCTTATTATTCTTGTTCAGTAAAAGTATGTATAACTCGTTGAAATAAAGGAAAGGAAAAAAGCAGTAAAAACAAATTGAAAAATATTCTAAAAGTGAGAACGACCCGAAAATCGAGGATTATTTTAGAAATAGACAATCATTTTAGAAATAAAAGATTATTTCAGAAATAGGGGATTATTTTAGAAATAGACAATCATTTTAGAAATAAAAGATTATTTTAGAAATAGATGATTATTTCAGAAATAGACAATCATTTTAGGAATAAAAGAATATTTAAGAAATAGAGGATTATTTCAGAAATAGACAATCATTTTAGAAATAAAATAATATTTTAGAAATAGAGGATTATTTTAGAATTAGACAACCATTTTAGAAATAAAAGATTATTTTAGAAATAGAGGATTTTTTTAGAAATAGACAATCATTTTAGGAATAAAAGATTATTTTAGAAATCGAGGATTATTTTAGAAATAGACAATCATTTTCGAAATAAAAGATTATTTTAGAAATAGAGGATTATTTCAGAAATAGACAATCATTTTAGAAATAAAAGATTATTTTAGAAATCGAGGATTATTTTAGAAATGGACAATCATTTTCGAAATAAAAGATTATTTTAGAAATAAGGATTGTTTTAGAAATAGACAATCATTTTAGAAATAAACGATTTTTTTTAGAAATAGGAGATAATTTCAGAAATAGAGGATAATTTTAGAAAAATAAGTTTATTTAAGAAATAGAAAATTATTTTAAGAATAAAAGATAATTTTAGGAATATAAGACCATTTTACGCTAAAAGTATACGTCTGACTCGTCTAAATTTTACAATAACTGTTGTTTTTTGTTTTTTTACAGTGTGTTCATGTATAATCGCCGTAAAAAACGAGAATCTCGTTTTTTTGCGAGAGAAGAGTCATTTTAAATGTAGATATCATTTCTGTTTTTCATTTGATGGATTTTTTTCTTTGCCTTTTTATTTTATCTATTTTGGAAAACGATTTTATATATTTTATTTTACCTTATGAGATTTTTAATTCCTCGATATATAGCTTGGACATTATTACCAAACGGATGTAAAGAACGTATAACATGGATTTTACCAAGCAAGCTGGATCTACAAAAACATTCATATCCTTTTTCTACAAATCCTCCTGCTACAGGACTTTTGATAAATGTATTATTTTCACTTTGACTTTCCATGTCTCACTGACTTTAGCAACTAGGGTGCATACCTTTATAACTATTTGCTAATATTTTCTCTCCTCTGATGAGATGGTAGACATCGAAACCCTATAGGTTAAGAAGATTCATTTTCTGAAGCATTCTTTGTCTTGCTTAGAATAATAAAAATTCTTTGATATGAAACTCAATCACTTCATTTCATTTCAATGAGAGTTTTTTTCAATTCATCGAATGACTAAAATTTAATTTATTTGCTCCATCTTGCACATCGAGCAATTGTTGTTTAAATGGGATAACTTATAGAATATTATTGCCAGTAATATTTTGTAAACCTACAATCTCACGTTTCCATAACAACTGATTGTTAAATAAAAACTATTCTGAAGAATATATATATATATATATATATATATATATATATATATATATATATATATATATATATATATATATATTAATGCAAGTGTGATGCTAGTTATGTTTGGCGGACTTAGTTATATAAACCACCACGTTCCATCCAAGATTAGACAGGGTAGATCTGTGAGTCTCCCTTTTTTCTGCAGTTTTGGACGCGGCTATCTGGCTGAGAATCCTTGTTGTGCCAATAAGTATAAAATAGATTGGTTTGAGATACTTCATAAAGCGGATTCTAAAAATCAGTTAACAATTTTGATATCTGTCTCTATAACAATTCGTAAACCTTCTTTGTGCCGGCAGAAGGAATTGTTAAAAGCGTTAAATCTCTCGAGGAGCTCTGACTACCTCCCCATGTTCCCCCCTCGCGGTGCTATTTTAATCGCTTTTTACATGCTTTATTAATTAAATTTTTGTTTTTAATCGTCCTTTTTTTGGCACCTTTAATTCATAAAAAGATTCCCCATTGCTCTTTTTCTTCGTTAATATTATTTCAATGCTATCGATTTCTCCTGATGAAATGATGGTCGAAAAGTCCCGCTTATTTACGCTGTATGTGCTCTCCGCTTATCTCAGCATTTGTTTCCAGTCGTCTTGTACATACTTCACTTGCCACTGGTATTTTTAACAATGTTGACCCAGGAGAGGTGTTGTTGGAGATTACGCACCTCTTGCCACAAAAAATTTCACGCGCAGTCTCCCTTACGGATTAGTTATCGTCTGACAAAGACTGAGTGAAGCTCCTCTCTCTCTCTCTCTCTCTCTCTCTCTCTCTCTCTCTCTATCTCTCTCTATCTCTCTCTCTCTATCTCTCTCTCTCTCCCTCTCTCTCTCTCTCTATATATATATATATATATATATATAAAAATGAAAAGTCGAGTCTGTGAAGATACCCGTAAACTCCTTTGAAGTAAACGCTGTTCGCCGTGAATAATCGTGAATCGCCTTTCATGCAAGAATCCAATACTTGATAAATTTCGTTTGAAGAATCTTGGATCAAAGATCTTTCACTGGATATTAATCAAATGTCTGAGGTTTTAATGGAATTTCTGTCCTGAACCGCCGTGTTATCTCAGGCTCAACTTTAAACAGCGAGTTGGACTCATGAATGCATCAAACAGACAAACAATCACACTACACACAAACACATACGCAAGCATCAATTATAAAAAGAAGTCATATTACTGTCTGTTTGTTCACAATTTCGTTAATATGTACGAAAGGAAACACTGTTTCACAAAGTAATTTTAACTAGCGGGGCATGTGGAAATTCCACTCATTCATATGTAATATATTGGTGTTGGTATTCTGGAGATGTTCAGCATAAATGGAGATGCTCTGATATTATTGCAGTTTTTTGTTAAACCTGCAATAGTATTTATCTAAGCTAGCACGAACACCCGGTAAAGCCCGGTCGTAAAGTAAACTTAAATATGATATTGCAATTTCTGCAGATTTCGTATATATTATTATAGAGTTAATGTTCTATTGATGTTTATATATTAGAAAGTTGCGATTTCAAAAATAAAAAATATATATCATTATTACTTGGATGCATTAGACTGAATCGAAACGGAAATAAAAACTTATAAAAATAATATATGTATATATATATATATATATCCTGAGTTCCTTCAGCCATAATCGAAACCGAAACCAAAACTTTTGAAGAATTTTTCATAAAATATTACTAAAAACATAGATTACATAAGTGCCCTCAGCTATAATCGAAACTGAAACCAAAACTTATAAGAATTCTTGGTAAAATTATCTATGACAAGAAATGGAAGTACATAACAATTAAAGGACCCGGATGTTAGCGTGACACAGAATTTTGCACACACACTATCGTATTAATATATAGATTTTAGATCTTACGTCTTACACGCTTACATTCCAGCATGGTTTCTATATATACCATTTATTCAAAGGGAATGTACATTCAACAAGTAACCTCATTAAAAAAATATTTTTTAACAATTAACTCCATGTTATAAACAGATTTCTTTAATCGAATTATCTTCATTTTTTATTTATATATATTATTAAAAGTTGATTCATTTAATAAAATTTTAATTCAATTTGTATTTAATTTCATTTCTTTTCCATTATTATGAGCCTGCAGCAGTTGCCTTTAGAAAACGGAAGCAACTACATTTATAAAAAGCTGTGAAAGTTAAATCGCCTTTAAGCTATTTCCAGCTTAATATCCATAGACCAAAATGCTTTCATAGATTCAAAGCGTGATTCACTTGCAGGGAAATCGTAAGAAGTGAAGATAGTCGGTGTATCTTAAATAGTATGTGACTTAATCCCTCGCCCGCCAATATTTTTCAAGACTGCAAAATATGGGGGGAGCGCGAAGGGTCAAGTCTATTCGAACCCATGCGAAACTTTATAATTGGTTTTTACCTAAGGAAAATCGGGCCAAGTGTAAAAATTAAAAAAACAAAATTTGCGAGATGAAGGTCGAACGACGGCATTACGAATATGCATGAGTAACGTATAGTTATTAGTTCATGTTTTCATTTTTAGCCTTGCAGTAAACATGCCTTCACAGCGCAGGCATTAACGTCGAAATAAAAAATTAAGCTGTAAGCTAAACCCTTTGGTTTCGATTTTTGGTGGTGGCACATGGGTTATTTTTTTTGTTTGCTTTCTAAATCATTACTATATATTGGGTCTTATATAATCTATATATATAAAATAGAAAATGTGTGTATGTATGTATGTATGTATGTATGTTTGTATGTGTGTTTGTGTTTCAGCTAAAAAACTTTCGACAGAAACAACAAAAATTCACAAACTCGGTATTACATTGAAGCCCCATTTTTCGCACGAAAAATATTGAAAAATTTGCCAAAAACGTAAATTTTTTCACCCCGAAATCGAAAATTTTCGACAAGGGGGGGGTCAACAAAAACAGTCCTCTCGTGACGACGACCGGTTCTACGCATGCGTCAGATGACGTCATGACGTGATTTACTTTAAATAGTTGAAGAACTGACTAAATTTCATGTACGTCGTGTTAGCTCAGTTGATTAGCGCGTTGGGTCATTATCTAAACGTTTTGGGTTCGAATCGTGGTGGGAGATGTCTTTTTTTTTTCGATTTTTTAAATTTAAATATTGAACCAGTGTTATTCAAGCCACTTTTCACGTAACGTTCGTTTTTCTGTTTTTTTTGGGGGGGGGGGTTACTTCGCTTATACTTAGCGACACCCAAAAACACCCGGGTGCCCACCGATTTTTTAAATTTTAATATCGAAACAGGCTTATTTAAGCCATTTTTCACGTGTTTTTTAAACGTTCGTTTTTCTGTTTTATTTTTTGTTTTTCAGATTTTTACATTTAACATCGTTCGTTTACCTTACGTTAGTTTTTTTGTGTTTTTTTTTCGATGTTTTGATTACCCTCCCCCCGCTTAAGTTTTAACGTTCGTTTATATGATTTCTTTTTTACTTCGCTTATAACAAACAAACCTGGTCATTGACCTCATTAAAAACAACTGCTGAATAGCTATTGCCTACGTCGTCGTCGTCGTCGTCGTCGTCGTCGTCGTCGTCGTCGTAACGCTCGCATAAAATCCTCCGTGCGGGCACCTGTCAATTTTGTTCTTACTTAAATAAATTCAAACATCTTTCAGTAACTCATTCTGGCTGGCCGAACGGTTCATGTTTTTTTTTTCACATTTTATTTTCAAACTTCGCTTCAGGGCTTCGCGTTCGATCCTACCAACTTACCAAAACTTTTTACCCCCACCCCCTCCGGTTTCTTTTTTATTTAAGAGCACACACACCTCGAAACACCCGAGTAACGCCGGGTACCACCGCTAGTATAATAATAAATACGAAATCTGCTTTGATCAAAATATCATATTTAAGCGTATTTTACGACCGGGCAATGCTGGGCTGTCTGCTAGTGTGTGTGTGTGTGTGTGTGTGTGTGTGTGTGTGTGTGTGTGTGTGTGTGTGTGTGGAACTCGGGAATATTTCCGACGAATTTTCCGGTATTTTAAGACAATCATGTTAGTGACAATATGTCTCACTTTTGTATACACTTTCCACAATTACATGTGAGCCCATTGTGTTAAAAGAAACTTTTGCGTCCTTCTATTTATTACTTATTTAGTTGTTCACTTTACTATTTCGTTTACTTCTACTGTTTATTGTTACTTTTACGTTTACTGTAAGTTTACTTCTACGGGTACTTTTAAGAATCTGTGTCCTTACTTTTATTGTGTTATTTTACTTCAATTGAAGTTCTCAGAAATCAAGGGGCCCACGACCTGGGGCTAACACTTGAAGTCTATATGAGATACATAGATATTCGGATGTTCCATTAAAGTTCTTTATCTCTCATACACTGAGTTAGTAAAGAAATGGGTGTGTATGTGTATTCTCTTACGTATCTTACGTGCAGTTCACTGTTATATGTGTGTGTGGGTGGGTGTTCTGGTCCTTACACCTTTTCTTGACTTGAAAGTCTTCGAGACGTGTATGTGCCATGTATAATGCGTACATACCTGGTTGTCTTGGCTAGCGGATAATATCTTCTGGTCGCTGGTCTGCAAACTCGTTGGGAAGTGATCACTATAGACAGATGCATCGATAAACAACAAGATGAATTTGAAGCTTCAATCTTTTATTTCAAAGCAAGCCTATCATCTCGAATCCTGGTTGTCGGACACTCGAAATCTCCCGTCTGCATTCTCTGCTGCACAAAACCACTCTCAGCCCATGTGGTCGTCAACCGGAAGCCTACGACCACAATTCCCGTGTCACCCCTAATTTCCGGTGTATGTCACCTCTAATTTCCGGTGCATTCTCTCTAGATTGATACCTGTCAAACCTAACCTTTTGTGACCCTGCCAACTATTTCTAAAACTACCTATATAGCAATTAAGCTGGGATTCCCAATACTACAATTGTAAATGTGGAAAATATATAAATAGGTGAGAACAAATACCGGAAAACCGTAATACGTGAATATATTGAGAAAGCCGGTTGGAGGTTGAAGGTTCAATCATCAGTGCAAATGATACAAATAATTACTTACTACAGCTACCTATTATGAGCATGCTCTACAGTGGATTAAATAAAGGGCCCAGCTCCACATTCCGTAGAGATTCACGAGTTCGACAGAAAGATTCCCGAGTCTGAAAAAAATACATCTCAAGAGAGTCGGAGATTATATCAGGCGAAACACTGTGCGAATGAAACTCATGATGAGGACAACAGTCCGAATAAAGCAAGTGATTCAAACATTATTAATCCCCATCTGAGATATTCTAAAGCATCTGTGCCTAAACCTAAACGTAGATTCCATGAACAAAACGTCTTTCTTAGAACTGCACGCCTGTGGAACTCTCTTCCATTTGCCTGCTTTCCAGCTATCTACAGTTTGATTGTCTTCAAGTCCAACGTAAACAAGTTCTTGATGGACCATTTTCCTAAGTAATCCAATTTACAAAATTTCCACTACTCATGTATACCCATTAACCCTTATCCTCGAGTAGCCTTCGGGCTTTGATAAGTGGCGACTCCTTTGTAAAAAAAAAAAAACATAAAACAATACATGTTTTTGAATTTTGGAGATAAGGATTGGTTATTCGCATTATTTGGATTCATCGGGCTACTGTTCTCATCTTGAGTGTGATTTTCACAACGTTTCGGTCGATGTAACTTCCGACTTTCTTCAGGTGCATCTTGTCGAATTCGGAAATGTTTCTGTCGAACTCAGGAATTTGGACGGAATTTACTTCACGGGGGTAGCATGCTTGTTCCGTCAGGCATGACTGGATAGAGGTTCTAAGTAATTCGCAATTGTATTTTTTGGTCGCCTACACTGAGGATTGAACCTTCAACCTTCAGGAGAATATCATTTCATACCGTTCCGTGAGTCTTCGCCGAACACGTGGTCCTTGGTCGCCGAAAGAGATACAGAATCGAGTCATCTGAAATGTAACTGCTCATCAAACCTGGACTGCAGAGGAATGGTGGCGTGTGATGAAAAAGAGATATATTTGTTTTATTTATTTCAAGCATAATTTAACTGACGAAATGAATTTTTACGGTAGAAAAAAGGCTATTTTTTTTTAATCGTATTACTCCTGCTTGGAATTGAATATATTTCAAAAGTAATATTATATTTTAACAGTACATTATTAAAATGCATTTACTCAGCAGCATTGAATTTCCCAGTAGTTCTGCTATTTTTTTTTGTTTATATTACAAGGTATCCCACTTAAAAGTAGCCCAGAAAAGTGTAGAAGAAAAAAAGGAACATTCTTTTTTTGTTTAAATTACTTGTAGCATTGTTTAAATTACCTGTAATGTTATAGAAGATACTCGAAGTGCTCCCCATTGACATCTATGCATTTCTGGGCGCGTTTAACAACATTTGAAGATAATGCCTGTAGATCTTCTCTGGTGATTCTCCTGATAGCATTCGTAATGTTATCCTTTAGTTGGTTTAGATTGTGAGGCTTATTTGCATAAACTTTTTTTTAAAGTCCCCCGAAGATAAAAATAATATGATGACAAGCCCGGGGAACATGGTTACCATAACCGTTTGCTTATTATTCTCTCTTCGTAAACATGTAATGAACTCGTGTCAGTGATCAGTCAGGCGTGTGGTATGTAGCGCCATCTTATTGGAAAAATAATTGCGTTTTGTCTTGTGGTGTCAGTTGGTCGATAAAAGAAAGATTAGAGAGATCTGGCTACTTTCAAGTGGGCCGCTTAATCTGATAAAACACTGATTAGAGTAAGATTAGAGATGTCGGGCTACTTTTAAGAGGATCACCATGTGGCTATATCTATGTCTGTGTTTAAAGTAAGAATGGAAGTTACGTGAAAGAAAGAAAATACACAGAGAAAGAAAACTTGATTTTCGGGTTCCAGAAACGAGAAAATGGCGAATCATTTATTGACAGAGACTGTTATTGAAAATCTGATAAAGTCATCTTCGCTTAATCAGAATACAGAGAACACACACGGTTTTTACAGCCTCCCACGTGGGAAATCTAATCTGATTTATGATCCAATTAAATTCCACTCGAAACTTTATTAGTAAATTTAGATCGACAGCGGATTTGCAGGATTGAAATAAAACTCATCATGAACGAATGACGAGACAAGAAATTCGAATATTGATTCAAACGATTTTATTGGTAGAGGCAACCTATACGTAGTTGTTCGGACGTTCTGCCACTCTTCGGTTTGAAATAGCAGTTTCGTGGATCAGTTACCTTTTTGCTTGAAATAACATTTCATTTGAGCTCTTATGTTTGAACAAACTTCTTTCTGGATCAATAACACGTATGCCGGAAAGAGCATTTTAGCTGCAATGTAACGTCTTTGTTTAGAATACAGTTTTATTTGGTCTGTCAAACCCATTTCCGTGGTTATATCAAACGTATATTTAAAAAAAGCATTTTCTTTGGTCTGTCAACCTTTTCCTTGAAATAATATTTCCGCTGATCTGTTAAGCGTATGTTTTAAATAGCATATTAAGGGGGGGGGGCTTTCAAATTTATTCTTTCAAGTTTTTGCCAATCGGAAACCATCTCTAACGCACACTGATTACACAACAAACAATGATAATAGGGAGTGCTCGCTAGACTCTTCATCTTTTTCCCGCAACACGGTAGTGACAATAATATGATCTTCTTCTATGATATAAATATCACCTGTCTGTTTTAATGTATGTATGTATATCTGCCTAACACTTTCGACAGAGGCAACGAATTTTCACAAGATCAATAACATTTTGAAGCTCGCCGTCTCGGACGACAAATATCGAAATATTGGCCAAAAACATGAATTTCTTCACCCTCAACTAAGCAGTTTTCTACAAGAAGGGTCGATTTTTTGCAAGCCATTTTTGCAAGTAATCGTATCGGTTGGATTGACTTTACGTAATTTTAACCCTCCGAACTTCCGGTTGCGTCATGGTGTAGCGGTAAGACGTTAGATTTTCTGTCACTTTCTTTTCCACCTTCGCGTCATAGGTTTGAGCCTGCCTGTTTACCTACTATCACTTTTTTTTTATTTGCTCAACACACACCTCTAAACACCCGGGCAACGCCGGGCACCCTGGCTAATATATGAATATAAGAATGAATCTCATTTCAAAATAAGATTTGTCTCTGTTTCGTCACAGGTGACCTTGTTCAAACACTCAGGAATTTTGAAGTATTTAATCCGTCTGTATCATGTGACGATCTGCCAAAATTGTCATATTTTTCCTCAATATCAACAGCCCCTTAATTTTGTATAACATTTCTGTATTTTCCAGGGTATGCACGCACCATGTGGAAAGATACTGACAGAGTCGTTTTGGTTTATTGCCCAGAGTGGTACGACCTTACCGATGCAAGTAAGTATTATATTATTATATGCTTTATAAATGAGAAACACTATGTATTTTTTTTTAAATATATTAATAACATCATATTCATTTTTTTTTATTGACAAACTGAATTATTCTCTCAGTGCTGTGCACATATGGCTTGAATTTCATTAAAATCTAGTAAACCTATGTGAAATTATTAGAGGTATCTTCTTCATGGGGGGGGTACGTAGAGATATAGCATTTTAAGGGGCACGTAGGAATTGGGGAAGAATTTAAAAAATCCGATTAAAATTTTATCAAAAACGAGTATATTTGAAGTATTAAAAAACGGGTTGTTCTGACCCTTGGAAAGGGTAGTAAAGAAATACTAGAATAACGAGTTTAAATAGAAAAGAATATATTGTATAATAAAGTGAATACAAAGAAAAGGCTGTTGGCATTTTATGACTGTTAATTAGATAGTTTGTAATCTCGCGTTCTATCGCGATAATTCCCCACGAGAGTATTAGACTCAGGGTTTTTTTTATAATAATTAGAAGTGCCTATTACCAGTGAATCAGTAAGTCCCCATAAAATCCCTCCCAAACCTGTGCTCTACACGGGGTACTAATGAATTTTACTTTTGGATCAATGATTAAAGGATCCATGAACTTCTTTTTTCTTCCGGGTCGAAGACTTTCTGGAACTACTTGGCGTTGTTGTATGCCGAAAGAGTCGTAAATCGTCTCAATGACCTCTTCTTCGTTAAGTGATTAGTTTGTATCATCTAACGGTCGCTTATTCATCTGATTAAGGTGTCGTTTATCCGTTAATTTAGAACCTTGAATGATGTCAGCCATATTTTCTAGCGTGTTTTATCTATTGTGTCCAGTTCCCAGGAAGACGTGTTGTTGTTCTTGTAAGTTTTGTAGGAAACATTTTCTTCTGGGCATTTCTTAGGCAAAATCGAGGTTTTTCTTAATTTTGCTGGCTCTGACAACAGTTTTCAAATACAGATCTTATTTTTCAGTGGAAATAGTCTCCGCGGGGTATATTGCTGATAATGTACTAGCGTAAGATATCATCCTATAGACATGTTGCAGTACCGTTTTTTGTAGGTGTACCGCAACATGTTTTGACTGCTTGTTTAAAACTGTCAACGAAGCGTCCCACCTCCTTGTTCGTCGCAGGTGACACTAAGATTTTTTTAAGTGTTTTATTTGGAAAGTATCACAGAATACATTAAAGTCCGTGAACGTAAATTGAGTTCCGTTTTCATTTACTAAACATTTGACAACACCAAACCGGGCAAATAATTCATGGAGGAAAATAATAACTACACCGGTTGTGAGTCTCTTATATCTGAGTGCTTCTGGCTACTTTGAATAGCTGGCCACCATTATTAGTTAGCACCAATCTTCCAGTAGTTCTGCGAAATCTATATGAATTCTTGACCAGGGTTGTTTTGTTTTGGGGCATAGCTTAAAATGTATTGGGGTGCCTTTCATAAAGCGACCATGTTTTTGATGCCGTTTTTCATCTTCGATCAGTACACCTAACTACGTTTGAGGCTCTTCATTTTGTTAATTACTGGGTGACTCATATGAAAAATTTTCATTATGTATTTATTTATTTATTTTGAATGCCTTTGATACGACCACCCTTTCGCTGTGTAGTAGGATATCATCACAAAAAAATATCTGTCATGTATTTGCTGGTCCTTATTTTTGATTTTCGGTTTCTCCGTCAAATTTCAGAGTTATTTGCCGATACCAATCTTTGTACAAATATAAGCCTTTAAAATCATCAGCGCCTGGTTTGGCTAGTTTTAAATCGTCAGAATTTTAATTAGCTTTTATTTACTTCACTCTTTATTTACTTCTCTTTCTCGCTATCTTATTCACACTCCCTCTCTGTCTCTCTCTCCCCCTCTCTCTCTCTCTTTATACACACACACGCATATATATATATATATATATATATATATATATATATATATATATATATATATATATGTATATATGTATAAGAGAGAAAAGAAAAAACTGTAAGTTGGAATTTGCAATAAAATTTATTGTTCGACTGCAACTTGTTTTTTTGTAATATTTAGTCGAACAATAAATTTTATTGTAAATTTGATTGTAAGCTTCAACTTACAGTTTTAATTTCATTTCTCTTATAATAAGCTCTACTATCTATTATTGGTGTAATAAGATTTTTAATTTGGTTGGGATTAAAAAATCTATATATAAATACTTGGTATTTATATTATATCGAAGTTTACCATTGATTATATCAGGTAAACATTGCATCTCCTTTGATATATATATATATATATATATATATATATATATATATATATATATATATATATATATATATATACAGAAGGAGAAGGGGGGTTAAGAACGTATGAGGGATCTTGCGTTATAATGACAAGTAGATAGACGTCTCTGTACAGATATTGTACATTTTCTCTAAAATATTCAACATATAAACCTGATGGCAGAAAGATTCTAGTCAGAATTGTCTGATCTTGTACCTTGTAAAAGACTTGTACGAACCTGGGTTGGATAGAATTGACTATCTCTACCAACAATACCGACTGGTTAATTGTTTGTGAGTATTACAGCATGACAAACATTGTCAACTCATGGCATGCCGAAAGTAACTTCAGATATTATACACCGCTGATCAAAAATTTAAGACCACTTAAAAAAACTTAAAAAAAACAAACGTTTTTTAAGGATAGATTTTAAACTCTTCCGACTAAAGACTACCAATACTACAATCTAAAAGGTTATGGAAACAAAAAGCTACATTCCAAAGATTTATTTTTAAAATTTACACATGATCAAAATTATAAGACCAGAGACAAAAATTCTATTAAATTGTACAAAAGTGTATGAAGAAAATTCAACAATCAAACTTAATAATGAGTTCTACCTCCACTGCTTTTGATGACTTAAAAAAATCTCTGAGGCATGCTAGAAATAAGGGTTTCCATTAAGGTGCGGAGGATCCTGTTCCAGTTTCTGAATATGGCTTCACGAAGTTAATTTTTTGTTGAATATTCTTTGCCATTTCGATAAACCTCTCTTGTCATCCATCCCCAAACATATCAATTGGGTTCAAATCCGGTGAGCATGCAGGATGTCTCAAGAGATGGACTCCATTTTCTTGTAGAAAGCTTAAGGTCCGTCTTGCAGCGTAGATTGCAGCATTATCCTGTTCGAATAAGCATCCATCCTCACACATACAATGACCCTCCATCATCAAAGATACTTTTTGTAGCATACTAACATAACCAGCTGCTGTCTGACGACTTTGCA
This sequence comes from Euprymna scolopes, assembly GCF_053919585.1. Classification (NCBI taxonomy): domain Eukaryota; kingdom Metazoa; phylum Mollusca; class Cephalopoda; order Sepiida; family Sepiolidae; genus Euprymna; species Euprymna scolopes. The sequence continues at coordinate 32,811,238 of NC_136496.1, read as the reverse complement.
CCACTTGGAGCTCCATCGTCCCTCTGTAAGAAAAACCACCCGATACCATTACGAACCCTCCACCAATATGACGTGTGGAAAAATTTCAAGGGGCATGTTTTTGTCATGCCAATATCGCTGGAACCATCATGACCATCTAAATTTAATTTTTTCTCAGCAGAAAACAGGACTTTATTTCACTTCTCAACGTCCCAGGTTTGGTATTCACGACCAAATCTTAAGCTTCCATTTTGTGACGTGAAAGCAATCGTGGAATTTGTTTACTCTTTTTATTTACGATGCGTTTTTGTTGTAAGTGGCGTCTGATAATTATTAGACTGCAATCAGCATCTGTAACCGCCTTAATTTGACTAAAAGAAAATCCTCCGTCATTCATAACAACCTGTCTGATTCTCCTACTCGATGCAGGAGAAAATTTTTTTTTTGGGGGGGGGGGCTACCAAACGATTTTGCTTTTCCATAATTCTCAGTGTTCTTTAGAAAGTTGCAAATAACAGTTTTACTGCGATTTACCTTAGCTGCTATCGCTCGCTGTGACAAACCTTGCTTATGGAATACTAGAATTCGAGAGCACTCAACTTCAGTTAGTTTTCTTTATTTAGGCATGGTAACACCTTTGCCCAGTGATTGCTAATCTCGAAATGAACTAAAAACATTAGAATTACAATAAATCTACCAATTTATACCATTGGCCTTATAATTTTGATCATGTGTAAAAAGCCTAATTTAATAAAAATGCAAATTTTTAAATAACATTTTTGGAATGTACCTTTTTGTTTCCATAACCTTTTAGACTGTAGTATTGGTAACCTTAAGTGGACGAGTTTAAAATCTATCCTTAAAAAAGGTTGTTTTTTTAAAATATTTTTAAGTGGTCTTAATTTTTTTATCAGCAGTGTGTGTATGTGTTATGGCTTGGTATAAGCCACAATGAAAACAGAACAACGGTGTAAGTTTAGACGTGTATAAACAAAAAAAAAAACAATAGGTTACACCATGAAAAGGATGTTACGTTCCTCCGAGCACGTGAGGTTAACTCCGGAATTCGATCCCTACCTGGGATCGTTAAGAGTTCCGGTATATATGAACAGCGGTTGAGTCCGTTCACAGAGTGGCTCCCCACAACAGTATACAAACGATGTAGATTAATTTGCTTTCTCGGTGTGTATGTTGGGAACAAATAGTCTTTAAAGACTAGATTCAATTAAGAAAACAGATGGCACCGTAACAGGTACAATAAATCTGAATTTACATGGCATGTAATGGCAACTAAGGGCCTGTCTTACAAGTACAAAACTATCAAATGTTCATTGTTTCACTACAAGCCAATTTTTATCTAACCCATAGATGGGATCCTGTCCTTGTGTAACAAAGCGCGTTGGGGCGCGTATAAAAATATTACAACAGCCGAAGGATTACTGGCTAGAGAAAATATTAGCAGCAGCCGTTAAAACATGTATGCAACTTATAAAATGTGCGCGAGCTTGCGTCACAAGAAAAGGAGAGAAAAATACACCATGTGCTCGGGAGGTGAAGCAAGTTGCGATCCGGACAAGATGAACGTGTGAATACGAGCGCTAACTCCAGATGTCAGAGGAACAGAAACACGTTGGAAATATAAAAAAAAAATGCGTTGTTTTGGAAGATCCACGAATGAATGTATTCGGATTTTTAATTCTTCTTTTGTTTTATTTGTTTGTTTCTTTGCGTTGAAGTTTCATACACCGTGCAGGTTACGTTACACTTGGATAAGAAAACCCCTTGGAGGAATGCTAACTTAGAAATGGCTTGGTATTCTGGAAGATATGTTGTAAATTAATTTCATACCTGGGACGGATCAGCATTGGACAGCACCGTCTTTCTGGTAATGGAGCGTGGAACGTGACGCAATGAAGTAACGTATGCCCGCCTAAAATTCTTGGACAGCAAGTCGACACAGATATTCCATATAGTTCATACTTTTCATAGATTTTGTATGTTTAAAATACTCATAATGTTAATGCTGTGGGAACTCAGCCATGTGCAAAATGTGAACCTATCCGAACTGTATGAATAGAGCATTGTTTGGGACTGTTTGCACGAAACAAAAAGACGCTCCGGAATCAAGTCAACAATTAGCTTATTGGATTGTAGCATGGAAAGCCGTCAAAAACGACTAAAGACGCTAAAAAGCAGTCAAGACTTTGGTTGATGTATATTGTAGTGTTCGAACGATTAATCGGAATCAGAAAAATCGGGACTTTTGACAGTATCGGAATCGGTATCGGAATTGGTATCGGAATCGAAAATCTATTTGCCGATGCCAAAAAATGATGCTTTTAATTGGCTTTTATTATTTGATTTTTTTAAAGTAAAATCTGTTACTGCTGATAGTAATGTTAAAATAATGAAAATCTATTGATTTTAACTATTAGTAAAACTAAAATCGATAGGTCATCCTTCATAAGTGTATTTTCACGTTTGAGAAAGTATCTTCACATTTAATATGTGTTTTACGGTTTACAATTAAATATTCAGAGATTTATAAAGAATCGGAATCGGTAATCGTATCGGAATCGGAAGTTTAATACGGAATCGGTAATTGTATCGTAATCGGAAAAATATTGGAATCGTCCCATCACTAGTATATTAGAATGTTCATCGATGAAAAAGAATCAGTAGTGAATACTGGTGCGTTTGAATGAAGAAATCGCCAAACCAAACGATCAAAGTAAATAAATGTGCTTATTCACCAAGACAATTCACCATGACACAAGTCAATCGTAACGATGAGAAACTTTGCACAAATTGCACTTTGTATTGATTCTATACACACACTCTGCTGGGTAGATCTATTTCCATAGAAACTATAAGTTGTTTGTAGACCTGACAAGAATTCTCACTGGAAAGAGATTTGGCTCAAATAAAGAAGTGATATTAAAAACGAAAGTCTGTTTGGAGAGCAAAGACAAATCGTTCTACAAAGAGAACTGCAAATTGTAAGAAAATCGTTGGTATCAGTGTGTTACCATACAAGGTGACTTATAAATTGATTTAAGCTTGGACGTTTTGGTCAACATTTTAAACTACTGGCTCCTTCTCTCTATCGTTTGAACTATGGGCTTATCCCTGAAAAAAAATCACTGTATAAAAAACTAAACAAAACTACTAGTGAAGCTTTCCGCGATCACTGAAGGAGAACTGCTTATATTCTGAGATACTTGTTATTGTGTTCCCATCGAGTGGACATTTATTGTGATCGCAGAAATCTTAATTTCCCTATTGTCTCTATTATTTTATTTTCATTGTTATTTCTATCCGCTCTTTTCAGTGAAGTAGAAATCCTTGTATACCGCGGCAAGTGTTATTAATTTACAATCCATTGGTTTCTCCTTTATGGGCGCAGAAGTTCTAATTTCCATCATTAAAGAAACATTTTTTACGCGTCTTCAATTCTAAGACGCTTCCGAGGGTTTTAACATATTAGAGTAACACGTGATCTATGTTTTGACAAGGGAGTAATCACTTATCCAGGCGTGAATACCACTCGAGGATAAGGGTTAATGATTATTAGGTGGTCAGTGAGACACCAGCGTAATAGCCGATGGTGGTGAAAACTGGATAGAATTATATTAAGAGGGTGGCTCAACAAGAACTTGTTTACATTGAACTTGAAAATGGCTATGTTATAGTCAGCTGGAAAGCAAACTCGCGGTAAAGAGTTCTACAGGCAGTTCTAAGAAGGCAACATTGTCCAGGGAATTTGCATTTAGATTTAAGTACGGGGAGAGAGCGAGGGAAATTGTTGATATTTTTCTTCTTGT
>NC_136496.1:32797435-32802435 GCF_053919585.1 Euprymna scolopes | reverse complement strand
ACGTTTTCTGTTCTTTTTTCTCTTTATTCTTCTACTTTTTTATCCCTGTTACACCTCCCCCCTTGTTTCTTCTTCTTTATCTTCTTTTCTTTTCCTTCTTTTTCTTATAGACCCTTAGTTTGTCTTCTTCCTTTTTAAGTGCATGTAACATTAAAGTTATTGTTTGTTTCATTTCGCTTTGAAAAACGCAAATAATATAGTAATCAGCCTAAAAAAACAAAGAAAAGTAAACTAAGAAACGCAAACAAAACTAATCACAAATTATGAATAGTCAAATTGTAAAACTTGTTTGAAAAATATTGTTTCACATAGATAACCTAGTAATCGGTAAAAAGGTCGTTAAGCAAACCTCTTTTTTTCTCTCTATTTATTCTTCTATTTCTTTTCTATCCCCTGTTCCAGCTTCCCTCCTCCCCGTCTTTCTTCTTCTACTTTATCTGTCTTCTTTTTTTCTTCTAAACCCTTAGTTTGTCTTCTTCCTTTTTAAATGCATGTAACGTTGATGTTATTGTTTGTTTCATTTCGCTTTGAAAAACGCAATCATGTTCAGAAGAGACAAAAACCACCACAACAAAAAAAAACATTCTCCTCTACAAGACAACCAAACTAGACACCACTGATAAATATTTGAAGATATAAAAAGAAACTTTAAGCATAAAATTTACGATAAATTATTATATCCGAAAACGGTTGTCATGCAGTAAAACAAAGCAACCAAACAAACAATCAGTCTTCCCTATTTTATATTTTTATGATATTGTTTTCTTTCTTAAAACAACACGTACAATGTGCTTTGATGAATTCGAAACGCTTGTACCCACTTGACATAAATACCTCCAACTAACCTGACAAATTGCAAATTCCCACTCATACACCCTGGAGATGCCTTAATGACGGAAAACCTACTACTCAAATAGTTTCTTCGCCTAAACTGATAGACTTTGGAATTTCTCCACAGTTACTTACTTCCCTAGTTGTACTAAAGGCCCTCTCTCTAACTTGATTCCCGATCTACGCACACGTTTTCCTTTTTATAATCATGTTCCTTCTTCCTTGCCGAGACGTCACCTCGCACACGACTCGATCATTTGTATACAGCTGCCATACGCGAGTTCGAACTCTGTTACACTATTTCCTTTTGTTAATCATTTATCATACCAAGTTCAAACGTGGCATAAAAATTTTTTTAACATAAACATATGCTCCCTTTATTGTTTCTCTTTTCAGATCAACGGCAAATTCCGTGTGATCAACTGTTCGAAGCCGGGACAAGGGATTGTGTCCATGATTGACGAAGTGAAAGCCACCTATGTGGTCACAGGAACGCGCGGCCAAGGGAAGATTCGTCGCACCATTTTGGGCAGCGTCAGCGACTACATAGTCCACCACTCACCAGTGCCCGTTGTTGTAGCTAGACACTGCAAGGACAAGCACAAGGTTGAGCGCGAGGACGGTGAATACAGACCCAGCGTTTAAAATTCCGGCAGGGGAACAAAAATAGAGGGTTAGCCTGTAGAACTTCCCCCAATCTGTACGTTAAAACTGACGACAACTGCAATGACAATTAAAATACAAAACTATCACAGTTGCAATGAAGTTAAAAAAATAAATAGTAGACATATACATATTTTCGCATATATATAAGTATTTATATATATATATATATATATATATATAAATTCATATATAAATATGAGCATATGTGTATTTGAATATATATGTATAAATACATATAAATATATATGACTGTATATGCGTATATATATATATATATATATATATATATATATATATATATAAGTAGATATATGCAGGGATATGTATGCATATACGTATTTATATCCATATTTCGTTAACGATTATAGACACTTATTGAAAACTCGATCTGTTGTAGATCTGGTACGGATCTTATATAATGGTACACTTTATTAATGTATGTCCGAATTGTATGAGGAAGAGACACTTGTTATAGGTATTGTTTGCAGGCAGGGATGTACAAAAACATCTCAAGATCAACAGTAGATTGAGTCGACATATAGTGACGATATAGGCTTAAACGATACATTACACATACATACACTCACAAACACAGATACATACATATATATATTCATATATATATATATATATATATATATATATATATATATATATATACGTATATGAATGTTTAGTAGAGAGAATGAGTAAACAAACATAAACAAATTAAAATTTAATGGCACGGAAATATGATGATTAAAATTTAATAGCACGGAAATATGATGATTAAAATTTAATAGCACGGAAATATGATGATTCAAGAACCAATATTTCGATCTGTATGTCACAGCGTATTCATTGCAATGGAAAAAGGACCGAATCTTTTATCGTTGCTTATAAATTGCCGATACCTTATGAATAAGAAGTTTATCATGAATGAGGTCTGGCGAACAGACCGAAATATCGCTCCTGTAAAAATGTTTCCGTGTCATAACTAGTTTATTTTGCGTGCTTATTAACTCATTCACTATACTAATCTTTCATTTTTCAAACTTTCTCATAGACGTATTTACACACACACACACACACACACACACATATATATATATATATATATATATATATATATATATATATATATATATATATATATATTCAACAAAAAGCCGATTAAAACACACATCAGTGAATAAAACATTGCTGTATAATATTGTTTTTGACGCCCTCAGAGGTCGATTTTATATCAATATCTAAATGCATATTCGACTATAGATACATAAATATATACCTACATATATACATATATATACATAAATATATATATATATATATGTATATATATATATATTAGCACCTGCATGTATATACATACATATGTTATAGATATGCGCGAATTAACATATTTTCAAATATAAATATATAAATACAGATATACATATATGTGTGTGTGTGTGTCTGCGTCTGTGTGTGTAAACAGATATACGTTTATGTGTATACGTATATGTGTAAACTGTTATATATATATGCATAAATAAATTCTTCTATACACATATATATATGAATGTATATATGTGCATAAGAACATATGCGTGCGTGTGTGTGTGTGTGATTATAATATATAAATAGCCGTCAGTGTGAGAGTAATTTTATACGTTAACATATTTTATAATACTATTTTTATCAGATTTCATAGAGAATCGAACGGCATCGAAAAAGGGAGAACGGATATGAATAAACACATAACGATATTCCATAAGTTTTATATATACATCTATCTACTTATATGCATATGTTTTGATATAGATACGCACACGTTTTGTATAAATATATTTTAACAGTATATAGTAAATTGATTCATGATCGGACGAAGGTGACTTATCACCACTTATATACACACACAGATATATGCAAATATGTGTGTGTGTGTGTGTGTGTGTGTGTGTGTGTGTGTGATTGCTTTGTATATTGTTCAGTCATAGAAATACAACTCAGAATCCAATAAAAATATTGTTATATGCATATAACAGTAGCTTTCTATTTATATATGTACATATACATATATCTATATATACATATACATATATATATATATATATATAAACTATATATCAATATATATTGAGGATTCTACTAAATAAATATATAAGAAACTAAGAACAGGGATTCGAAACTTTAAATAAAGGGTCGTCTTATTTCCCATGTTAACTGATCATTTCTAATACATATATTTTTTTTTCTTAATCTAAAGAGTAGAATTTATACGTTATCATTCTAATTATTATACTAGTTATTAATGACGCGTATACTAAATAAGCAGCAGCAATTACACGAACAACAACAACAATAATAATAGTAATAATAATAATAATAACAATAACAACAATAATTGTCGATCACGTTCTAGGAAAAATCAATGATTGCTATCACGAGGAATCCAATGGTGAACACCAAATGCGTTATAATAATTCTGATAATTAATAAATGGGGCGGTTTGTATAATATTTGCGAAGATGCGCTGTCACTTCATGAAAAGCCATCGAATATTATTATTGAGAGTAAATGACTGGTGTGATTACTCTAACCCGATACTACTACTACTACTACTACTACTACTACTACTACTAATAATAATAATAATAATAATAATAATAATAATAATAATGAAAATAATGAAAATAATAATAATAATAATAATATTTCATGGTCCACAAGAATAATATAAGATATATTTTTTAATAATAATAATAATAATAATAATAATAATAATAATAATAATAATAATAATAATAATAATAATGAAAATAATAATAATAATAATATTTCATGGTCCACAAGAATAATATAAGGTATATATTTTTTAATAATAATAATAATAATAATAATAATAATAATAATAATAATAATAATAATAATAATAATAATAATATTTCATGGTCCATAAGAATATAAAATATATTTTTTAATAATAATAATAATAATAATAATAATAACAATAATAATAATAACTTTAATAATTAGCATTAGTAGTATTATATGTACCCACAAATATTATATTATAAGGAAATGCATATAATAATAATAATAATAATAATAATAATAATAATAATTCAGCTACTACTACTATACTAATAATAATTACTATAATACATTTTCACACTTAATTTGTTAGTCTGACTGCAATACTGTCATTACGTATGTGAAATAAAAGGGAGGTAATTCATCCGAATTCGCCGCAGCAGGCGTAGTATTAATACAATTTGTTACAAAACTAAAGTATTCGAAAAAAAATATTTTCATACAATTTGGACATTTTCACAATTTAAATCAAATAAGATAACAACCGTGGACTTTTCACAGACCTTGCTAGTTATTATTATTATTATTATTATTATTATTATTATTATTATTATTATTATTATTATTATTGTTGTTTAATAATGCTTAAGAATAGACCATGACTGTTTCTTTACATGCGTTAATCATATTAAAATCATATACAAGTATACAATTGATGAATACAA
>NC_136496.1:32704935-32794935 GCF_053919585.1 Euprymna scolopes | reverse complement strand
CGAAATTCGATATACAGGTTACTGAGATTTGGGAAAATCGATGTGATCGGTTTTTTGGCAAGAAATTTGGCTGTTATAGGGTCAAAATTCAACGATTTGACCTTTGAGAACTCTAGCAAACTCCTCCGACAATTTTTAGTCTAAACACTTAAAAGTTTAGATATAGGTTTCTTGGACATGGATCTAACTTAATAACTTGAATTGAGCCCAAAACAATAAATGTTTAGGTGTAAAAAAAAAGGGGTCAAATTTTAAAAAACGTTGACCTCTGCGGTTTCTTCCAAATTACTCAGACAATTTCTGGTCTAAATATTTGAAATTTTACATAAAGATAGGGCAAGCTTTTTCATCAGTTTGGGTAGAAAATTTTTAGTTACCAATATATAAATGAATGTATGTATCTATGTTTCCATATCTGCCTAAAACTTTCAATAGATGCGACGGAGTTTACAAAGATCAGTATCGTTTTAAAGTTCGATCTTTCATACGACAAATATCGAAAAATTGGCTAAAAACATTAATATCTTCACCTTCAAATATGCACTTTTCTACAGGGGGGATCATTTTTTATGCCGATATTTTTTAAAGTTATCCTCTCCTTTAGATTGTATAGCCTGATTTAAAAAAAAATGTCGTTTCCGGTTTGGCAGTGGTCTTAACAGACCAGACGTTAGGTTTTTAGCCCGTTCTTTTCCTCCTTCGCGGTATGGGTTCGAGCCTGCCTTCCTACTACCGCATTTTTTTTTTTGTTTTTGCTTTTTGTTTTTTTGTTCAACAGACACATCCAAACACCCGGGCAACGCCGGGCTGAAATGCTAGTATATCTATAAAAGTGAAAGTGCCTCTGTGTGTGTGTTTGTGTGTGTGTGTGTGCATTTCCATACGCAATAACTCTTTCAATTTTTAGTCTACAGACTCGAATTTTGATGTACATGGTACTGAGATTTAGGAAAATTGATGTGACCAGATTTCGGCCAGAAATTTTGCGATTAAGGGGTCAAAGTTCAACGATTTGACCTTTGAGAACTCTACCAATCTCCTCCGATAATTTTGGTCTAAACACTTGAAATTTTAGATATAGGTCCTTTGAACATAGATCTAACGTAATAACTTGATTTGAGCCCAAAACAATAAATTTTAAGGGATAATAATAGGGGTCAAAGTTTTAAAAAATTGCCCTTTTTTGTGCTCAACATACACCTCTTAACACCCGGGCAACGCTGGGCTGAAATGCTAGTATATATATATATAAGATAATTTCATCAGATCATATAGAATTGAAACGTTTATTATAGGAAAAAAAAGAAGATAAAGAGCAAAATAAGTACAAATTTAAAAAAAAAAAATCTCCAACTGTAATCTCATGAAAAAGAAAAGGAATAAATATAGAAGTAGAGAAAAGCATAAAGGATAAAGACAGTTATAGCTGACAGAGGTGGAGGGGATGGCGGTTTGATTAGTAAACCGGAGGCAGAGAGGAGAGAGAAAAAAGTGGGAGAGAGAGGAGGGAGGTAAAACGAAGCGGAAGGGGATAAATAATGTGGAGGAAAGTAACTACGGAGGTAAGCAAGCGATTATTATAAGTGAATAGAAATACAGATGGGGGTAAGGAATATTTAAATAAACTAAATTAACAATTGAATGAATGATAATTATTGATAACTAGCCTTGGTGCCAGACGTTGCCCGGGAAGTGTGTGTTGAGCAAAAAAAAAAAAAAGAAAAAAAAAAAAACTTACCGATGTACTAACCGTAGTTGTGACGTCACAGGCGGTCGAAATAACGCTTTTTCAGCGCTGCCGTGGACGCGAGGGTGCAAAAAAAAAAAAAAAAAAAAAAAAAAAAATCAACCCTCCCTGTAGAAAGCTGTTGAGGGTGAAGGAATTAATGTTTTGGGCCAATGTTTCGATATTTGTCGTCGTTGCGTCACCATTTTCGCAAGTCATCGTATCGGTTGGATTGACTACGCTTAATTTCAACCTTCGGAACTTCCGGCTGGGCGATGGAGACGTCGGCTAAGATGTCACGTTTTTGTTTACCTTTTTTGTCTCTCTTTCGCGTTACAGGTTCGAGCCTGTCTGCCTGTCTACTGTTCCCTTTTTTAACACCTCTGCCTACTGTTCTTTCGATCTCCCCCCCCCCTCCGTGGGGTTCCTTACTACACCACTTGCGTACACCCGTACAACTCCGGGCACCCACGCTAGTATTGAATAAATGAAGCATCATGTAGTTCGCGGGAGCAACTCTACAGCCGGGTAATTGTCGGAAAGAACCTTTGATCATGGAAGTTCTGAATAAGTTTAAGTACACAGAGGCAAATGGTAATATTTTACAGTGATTGTAGTTAGACGAGATCTTTTTTTTAATGTTTCACAAAAAGAACACAACGATTTGAGCTCAGTCGAGCATCTACTTTAAAACTAACGATCAGTTAAGAAAGACCAACAACATATTTACTGTGAAAAGGTGGCTTTAGGAAGTAAATACTACATTTCGGAGTCGATTTGGTTTATCAAGGCAGGAAAGGAGGATTCTTCTGAATAGCACTTCCTCATATTAGCCAACAGCACACCAGCTGAATATTAGAAACATTATAAAACATTGGAAAATTCGAAGAAAAACTAAACACTAAACTAACGCATCTACTTATATATAAAACGTACTATATTTTGCAATTTAATTTGATTATTTTATTGTAAAAGTTGAGCGTAAAAGTCATGTAAGGGAGGTAATCATTTAGTAAATATGATGTCTTTTCGGTCAATAGTTACCTCCCTTTGTTTAAAAATTCATTAAATCGTTTGTTGTTTCAATAAAGTTAATTTTGAATAAAAATACAATATGTATGTGTGTGCGTTCATGTTTTTTTTTTTTTAATTCTTTTATTGATTAAGAATAATTAATACATTTTTTTTAATAAAATCTCATGGCCATGAGTTTTGCATTTGTTTTAAAATAATTCCAGGTAGAAATAAATTATACTTAAAAATTCCTCAGCTATTAAAATAATCTGCTATTTATTTACATCTACAATATTTTTACAGTATTTTTATCATTTGTCAATTAAATAAACAAATGCTAGCTATCCTGGTGTGTTACAGGCTAAAAAAAAAATTGAGAAACGCAGCATTACAGAAATGAATTTAATATTCACTGCACCATCAGCAAAGGATGAAGAGTTGAATCCAGTCAGAAAAGGTTGATGAGCCGTAGTAATTTTAGTCAATCCACTTTTGGTAAAGATGATCCAACTACTCGCTGTTCCTCTGTTTTCCACAGCCAAATGCATATTTTGCGAAAGACAAAGAAAAGATAAAAAAACAAAATTGATGGAAGGCGCACCAGGGAACCCCTGCAACAATGTGAACTCATTGTAAATGAAATTTTATTGGCTGCAAAGTTGAAACATGATGAAGATCTACTTTGTCAGTTACGAGATAAAGATCTTGTAGCTGCAGAGCTAAAATATCATTTTACATGTAAAATCAATTATACCAATTTCTTGAGATACACAACAAAAAAATCAGTAGACATGAACAGCGAAACAAAACACAATGCTGCTCATAATATTTTCATTATTCTTTTATTGCAGGACCAAATACCACCAAAAAGCAATATTGGATATTTTCCTGTGGTCAATGGTAACCCAACTCAATTAAGTACTGTGAATGCAGTATTTTTGAAAAGTCTTGAAATTGCTGATGAACTTGAAACTGAATACATTGTATTGACATTTGATCTTGCATTTTATGCTAAAGCAAATACGTTGGAATGATGCCATGTATATGCAAAGAACAGTTGTCAGAACAGTTCCACACCTGCATATCGTTTCTCAGTGTCATTGGAAAGCGATTTGAAGATTCGGAGCTAGCTGACATTTTACTTGAAGCCGGAACAGTGGCACAAGGATCACTACCTGGAGTTATGAAAGGTAGACACTATAATTGAAGTGTCACAGTTATAAAAATTATGTCTAAAGCCTTAAGAAGGAAACTCCTATTTACTTTTATTGAAACTCAAAATGAAGAAGAAAAAGCTAAATTCATTGAATTGTCTAAAAATTTACATAATGATTTTCCCCCAAAAAAATTCCAAGATCTCTGCACATCAAGAGATTTTAAAGAGTTTGAAAGCAAATTGTCAATATTTATTCAAGAGAGATGCAACCAATTTCCAACTTTTGCATTTTGGATAAGTTACTGGAATATGGCAGATTTGTTTTAAAATGTTATTCGTGCTACAAGAACAGGAGATTGGGCCCTTCACCTTAAATAAGCAGCAGGAATGATCCCCTGGTATTTTGCATATGACCATTTGAACTACGCAAGATATTTTCCTGTTTATATCTGTGAGATGCTTGCTGTTCCTGGTACACATCCTTCGATAGCAAAGCATCTTGCTGCTGGGAATTTCCCATTTAGTCAGACGGCAAACGAACCAAACAATTGAACAAACCGTGAATAGAGATAACAAGACCACAGGTGGGCAGATTGGATTTTCAAATAATCCCAATGCTGTTCATCGTTGGATTTTATCTTTCAATCAACGTGCTCAAATCTCTAAAAACTGTACTGAAATGTGAAGTTGAATTCACCAATAAAATCAATGAAGATAAAAAAAAACTTTTAGCTTGAGAAAAAGCATTCACAACAAAAGAGCAAGAAGGAAAGAGAATGCCTTTTTATAGTAGCAAGAACCTGAAAAGTTGACCTGGGAGATTTTTTTTCAAATTATCTTTTAGAGTTCCCAACCAGCTTAATTAACATTGATGGTTCTTTGCAGCGTACCAACAAAGCTACTTTATTTCATTATTTTATTGTAAAGTTTCCTGACATAAAAATAATTAAAATTCCAAAAAATGCAGCACTGATTTTAGATGGACTGGCAGTGATACAACAGCTTGCAGACCATATGCCGTCAAGGTTTGGTGAGCTAAGCATATATATTTTTAGATATGTAATTAAGCTTGCTTCTTTTTATGTGTCATCAAGAGCCGACTGTCTGTGATAAGTACAATCCACGGAGTATTAAATACTCTGAAAGAAGACGCCATTTGATTACACACAGCCTTTTGTTTCGTGCTTTGAATGAAAAACAAAAAACGCCGGTACAATTTCGAAAATTCCTCATGTCTGGTGACAATAAAGAATCTCTACTTTTATTTATGTTGATGCATTGGAAGAAATTGCCAGCAGAAGAATTTCATGGAAAAACTATGTTTGCGTCATTTAGCCAAGGATGTTTCATGCTGTGTCCTAACAGTGATACAAATGAAGTAATCACAAAAACTTTGCCAGAATTAACAAATGACCATGATGAAACAGATGCCCTTTTTCTGCTTCATGCAAAGCATGCATCAACTGATTTCTCTTCCATTATAATTAAGACTCCAGATACTAATGTGTTTCTTCTTTGCTCAACAAAATGATTTAAACTCTGATTTATATGTGACAACTAATAACAGTCGATCATCTTATTTGATCTCTATTAAATCAGTAGCAGAGAAATGCGGACTTGTTATTTCAAGTGTCTTACTGTCTTTGCATGCATTTACTGGCTGTGGCACTGTTAGTAGTTTTAAGGGAAAGCGGGAAATAAAACCATTTGAATTGATGAAAGAAACAGAGAAATTTCTTCAAACTTTCACACTGTTAGGCTGTAACTGGCATTTGACTAACAATTTGTTCCAGCAAGTAGAAAGATTTGTGTGCTCTCTGTTTGACATAGAAATGTTTCTTCTGTAACTATTGCCCGTTTTAATATTTTTCACATGACTGGAACATTTGATAATACTTTACTACGTTGCCAAAATAGTTTACGATTACATGCGGAAAGAGCAAATTATCAGGCTGCTATTTGGCGGCAATGTCTTCGTTTTAATATTAATGCTTCTTCTCCAACAAACCATGGCTGCAAATGTGAAGATAAAGCACTAGTTGTTCATTGGAGCAGCCTTCCCAAACTCCATCACCATTAATCAATTTAGTAAAGTGTAACTGATAGAAGAACAGCTGTGACCCCAAGCATTGTTCTTGTATTCGTCAAATACTGCCTTGTACCGACCTTTGCCAGTGTGTAGATTGTTTTAATAAAAATGATGAAATGCAGCAGTTCAGCGAAATTAGAAGAGTCTGACTCCTCAGATGATGAATGATAGGATAAGCTTTCAGGGTTACATAACACATATCATAATGTGATAGAATTAACACGTTTTATAACTCATTATAATGATAATACTAATAATTGCTTAATAATAATAATGGTAATAATAATAATAATAATAATAATAATAATAATAATAATAATAATAATAATAATAATAATAAGCGTATATTTATTTATTATATGCGTATATATCCATATAGATATGTACACATTTTAATGTACCCGATTAAATCTTAAATTCTCTTAATAATTTCTAAATAATTCCATAATGGTTTTTAATCGCAAATTTTAATTTAAATATAATTAATTTTAATTTAAATATAATTAATTTTAATTTAAATATAATTAATTTTAATTTTAATAGTCCAATACTATTTACTTAAACATGTACTTATGTCTGTATAATAGTCTCTGTACGTAGGTTTATTTTTGTAGCTGTCTGTCTGTGTATATTTATTGTATACATATGTATATTTGGGTGTATATGTAAATGTATATGTTTATATATATATATATATATATATATATATATACATATATGTACATATATGTATATCTATACCTGTGATTGTTTGTGTAGCTATACACAAAGTTGTGTATTAACGCATGTGCGTACTCTCTTTATGTATATATATATATACACACGTACTCTCTTTATGCATATATATACACACACACACATATATATATATATATATATATATATATATATATATATGTGTGTGTGTGAGGGTGTCACCGTGCACACGTATGTATATGTATATTTTGTATGTATGTATGTATGTATGTATGTATATAGATGTATATAGATGTATGCCTCGGTATGAATATATCTGCATTAGTCTATCACCCCACCCCGAACGTTACTTATAACGACACGTAACTCTTGATGTCAACAAATACATTTATAATCTTCTTTTCCTGACACGTTGAAAATCACTGTATAAACAGACCCCCCAATATCCACTTTCCTATACAATTTACAGTTCCAGTAAAATTATGACCCACTTTAATCATTTCAGATTTATATCCAAAAGATCCAATTCGATCTTTCCATTTTTTATCCTTTTTTATCGTCTTTTTTAGAGAGCTCGCAACTTTTTATGATCTTTTTAAAATTTTTTTAAAGAGCTCCATTTTTTCCTTTTTCAATTTCTTTCTAATTTTTTCTATTTTTCCTTGTGGCGTCGAGAGGTTTCAGGTCGCCCGAGGAAGCCTCATTGATTGAAACAGATGGTTATTTCTAGCGAACATATGTAACTATTTACCCTTTAATAGTAATTAGTAATATACATATATATATATATATATATATATATATATATATATATATATATATACATATATATATATATAATAGCTATGTACAGACTGACTTTATAAATCATTATGAATTAAAAAAAACAAAAAGTGAAGCAGCTAGCTGATCGGTTTCAAACCTCGATCAACAGAACTAGAATTGAGGTTAATAACGATTAAGAAAAATATATGACAAAGACAAATGGGACATACAGGAAAAGAAACAGATAGGAACTAGATTGCTCCAAAAGAGTTTCTTTTTGTTTGCAAAGAGAAGGTCTCAAGGACTTAATAAAGATAGTTTCTAAAGTTTTCAAATCAAAGTGAGGGTGTAACCTGCTCAAAATGGAGAACAAGTCGACACTGACGTTTAAAGTACGGGCACAATTATTTATTTTAAGTGCCCACAGATGGCCGAACTATAGTTATTATGCAAAACATCTGATGGTGCATAATTTGCATATCGAATATTGGATGAGAAGTGTTGTTTGATATGGAAAGCCAAAATTTGCGCTGTCCGCCCAAAGTAGTGCATTCCACAACTACATTTAAATAAATAAGCAATAGAATTATTACGATGAAGGATGACATCCTTTCGCATAGAAGACAGATAGGTCTTGTGGGGAAAAACAACACGAAGACTCGACGCAAAATAACATTGTTGAAACATCGAATACAACTCAGCCAGTAATCCTTGGCACACTTGCGAGAGATCCTCTTAGAGTCGTTGCGGGCGGCTCTACAGGTGGTTAGTATCTTGTCGCAGGGTGCGTTGATGGCCTTAGAGACTTAGAGAAATGTACTCTGGGTTTCTGCATCAGCACTCCAGTTGTATCCACATAGGGCTTACTGTTCTGCTTGGGTTTATGGATCGGCCTGGAATAGAGACGCAAATTACTGCCGACTAGAGAGTGGTCAGTGTCGCAGTCGGCACTGTAGTAATTACGTGCGTGGAGCACGTGGTTCAGTGTAGTGATGACAAAATCCAGCTGATGCCATTGTTTGGATCTGAGATGTCTGCGGGACATTTTGTGGTGTAGCTTGGTGTCAAAGAAGATGTTGATGATGTAGAGATTTCTGTAAGAGCAAAGCTCCAGTAGTCGTTGAAAGTTTTCATTAAGCTTACCAACGCTAACGTGTAAAATGCAGGCAAGGAGTTGTGATCTACCCTCGCCTGGACGTTAAAGTCTGCGAGAAGGAGCAGATTGTCTCTTCCAGGCATTCCTCTGATCCTAGCCTCGAACATTTCGAATAAGATTTTTTTAAAAAAGAGCAAAGCGTGAAGATGTAGATACTGGAAGTGTGTATTGGACCCGAGAAAATGATCAGGAGCAGTGACTGGATGCGCTCAGTCTTGGAGGAAGGAGTATCTACTGACGACAAAATAGAGTTGCCTTCTGCAAAACCGACTCCGTAAATCCAGTGCTTGTTTGATTCCACGCCTTCTCATAAATGTGTAGTCCTTGAGACTGCTACTGTCCGTTAGACGTGTTTCTCCAAGGGAAGCAATATAAATGTTCAGTTTGCCTAGCTGACGGTCGTTGTTTTCTGTTTTCTAGCGTCATAAACTTATTGGTGGTTGTGGGAGAAGTCATAACGCATGATTCTAACATTCAAAGTTGTCAACCCTAGGTCTAGTATTTTCATTTTTTTTTCTTTATGTTGTTATCTGGTGCTAAGTTTGGCTGCAAGACTTTCGATTTTGTCTAAGCTTCAAAAACAACGAACCAAGCAAGTTTTTGTAGAGGACTACGTTATTGTCCGAGAGCTGGTAGGGTTGAGGCGGTCGGTAACTGTATAGTAGGTGTTCGAATCCTGAGGTGAATAGGAACACACATTAATAAATCGTGTGGTATCGAGTCTTACAGAATATTTCTGGTGGTAACATTATATAAGATAATCCCAGTCAAAAGAGAATAGTTCAATATACTTTACGGGGAAAATGGAATTTATAGTTTTTTTTTGTTTTTTTTTTAAATTTCGTTCAGAAAAAACATCAATTTTCAGAGTAGAAATGTATTGTTTGAATAAAGAATACAGTTCAGATTTTTGTCTTAGCCAATGGGTTTGCAATGTAGGCTCATCTCCCCAGAGGACAAGTCATTAGCAAATATTAGATCTAATTCGAAATAATATTGTTATTTAGCACATACAAAGAAAATATATTGAAAAATTAATTGCATCTTTTAGGGGCCATAAACAGAGAAAATAGCTGAAATAAAAGTAGAAAAATGAAAGGATATGAATTTATGGCATCCGCGTGTCGTGGTAATCCTTGTATATAGATTGATATATTGCAGTCAGGGTTTGTTGAATAAATCCACATTGTGTGTAAATTCCAATTTATTATAAGTTATTTTTGGTTCTTAGTGATAATCCTTTGAGTATGGAAAGTCCTGGGTATAATCCTCCTCATTTTTTGTTGGTATAGTCCCTGTATGAAGTGTCCGCTGGAAGCCATTTTACTTTTGTAGATTAGAATTACATATTAAAAACCTCCGTAATATTTTTTGATAAAAGTTCAGGATAGCTGGAGATTTCTCAAACGAGATATTTAAAGGATGGACTTAAAATATAGATACAATAAGATAAAGTCTAAATTATAGTAAGGTAAAATTTTAAAAATCTATCATAGTAAGGTTATATTTTTAGCATTTTTTTCTTGTGTCCCTAGTTAACATGATATGAAGAGAAAAAAAAGTTGATATGAGAAATTTGAAATTTGTGTATGTCCCTAAACGCTTGTCCAATGAAATAACTTTTATCCTGCATCCACTACTTTATTTCTACTCTATTATTTTATCTTTTGCGTTTATTTATTTTTCAAGCATTATCAGCCATTTTTCTCGAGTTTTCTCACAGTTTACCCTTTATTATTATTATTATTATTATTATTATTATTATTATTATTATTATTATTATTATTGAAAAGAAGCCATGGAAAATCACAATGTCCGTCTAATAATACGAATTTTCTAACATCACAGTATACGGGAGGTAACTCTGTTTGGTTTTAGAGTTACTTCCCTTACACTGTGATGTTAGAAATTTCGTATTATTAGACGGACATTGTGATTTTCCAGGGTTCTTTTTTTATTTATTTATTTATTTATTATTATTATTATTATTATTATTATTATTATTATTATTATTATTATTATTATTATTATTATTATAAGAAAGAAAAGACAGTTTTATGCAAGTTATAAGGGAGATAACTCTGTTTGGTTTTAGAATCATTTCCCTTAAACCTTGCGTAATAATTACTTTTCTTTCTTCAAACGATTTTAAAACAAGTAATTTAATAAATAAATTTAAGATTTGATAACAAAAAAAAATGATGAAAAAAAAAATTAAACCGTATTAAATATTAAATGAGTGTTCAAACTATATATTAAAAATATTGCAGAAAATTTAACTGGTTTGTTTAATTTCTAAAGTTTATACGTGAAACAATAAACATATTTTTGGATATAGATAATGCTGGTGGTATTGTTGCTGCTATTGCTGGTATTGATGATGATGGTCATGGTGATGGTTATTATGATGAGGCACAAGTTTTTTTTTTTTTTTTTTTTTTTTTTTTTCAATGGCTTGGCTCCACATTATCTATCGTTTTTATATGTCAAGATTATCGGGCGAAATTAAATTATAAGCTCTCCTTAAAGTTAAACGGTACGCAACGAAATTACCGGCCCACAACACACGCACACGCACACGCACACGCACGCACGCACGCACGCACACACACACACACACACACACACACACACACACACACACACACACACACACACACACACACACACACACACACACACACACACACACACACACACACACACACACACACACACACACACACACACACACACACACACACACACACACACACACACACACACACACACACACACACACACACACACACACACACACACACACACACACACACACACACACACACACACACACACACACACACACACACACACACACACACACACACACACACACACACACACACACACACACACACACACACACACACACACACACACACACACACACACACACACACACACACACACACACACACACACACACACACACACACACACACACACACACACACACACACACACACACACACACACACACACACACACACACACACACACACACACACACACACACACACACACACACACACACACACACACACACACACACACACACACACACACACACACACACACACACACACACACACACACACACACACACACACACACACACACACACACACACACACACACACACACACACACACACACACACACACACACACACACACACACACACACACACACACACACACACACACACACACACACACACACACACACACACACACACACACACACACACACACACACACACACACACACACACACACACACACACACACACACACACACACACACACACACACACACACACACACACACACACACACACACACACACACACACACACACACACACACACACACACACACACACACACACACACACACACACACACACACACACACACACACACACACACACACACACACACACACACACACACACACACACACACACACACACACACACACACACACACACACACACACACACACACACACACACACACACACACACACACACACACACACACACACACACACACACACACACACACACACACACACACACACACACACACACACACACACACACACACACACACACACACACACACACACACACACACACACACACACACACACACACACACACACACACACACACACACACACACACACACACACACACACACACACACACACACACACACACACACAGAGAACGTTAAGAAAAATAAAAACATAGGGCTGACAGAATTGAAATGCGGAAAAAAAAGAAATATTTTCGTTTTGGCAACCGGAGTTAGTGATAGTGCTTAGGAATGACATGTGCTTTTCTATAACGTATATTGTCAAAGGGAGACAATCTATCACTCATAAATGTGTAACAAAACTGACTCAAATGCTTCTGTGCCGTTTGTGAAGTGAGGTCATCAATTTTTATTTTAAAATAAGCTTAAAACAAGAATGAAATGCTAATTTAATTCTCACAAGTAAAAAAAAAAAAAAAAAAAAAAAAACTTCCTTAAGATCAACACTAGGTGTATCAGAATTTTTGTAGGAATTTTTGTCAACTCTAACACGAAACTGCAAATAAAATATAAAAAACTCGTAATTTCTCTTTTAAAGGTGGGTTGTTTATTTTCTTTATGGATTATACTTCCAAAATAAACTATTGAAGTTGTTTTAAAAGTAATATAAATATTTTTTTAATTTTTTAAAAAACAGTAATGGAATTAATTGAATGTTACGAGTTCAGTATTTTTCAATTTTTAAACTTTAAAAATCTATCAAAAGTTTTCTATTGATTCTATTTTTCGATATTTTCAGGGTCAATGTGAAATTTTATGCTCTTTCCAATAAACCGAATATAATATTTTAGATAAACATTTTTTTAAAATTCACGCCTCCCCCATTTTCAAATGTCTATTAAAAAGTAAATAATTAATTCATGTACCTACGTTTTATATATCACAAATTGAAGATAAAAGATCAATAAATAATATATTCAAATTTAAAACAAAAGAAAAGTAGTGTTCTTTAGAAAATTACCTGTAAAGTCCGAAGTTTTAAACATTTAAAATTAAAAAAAAAAACACGTTGTTTATTTTTTTTTTTAATGAAACCTTGGTCCTTGCTCCTTTAATTGAAAAAAATTTGGGCTTGAATTACATTTTTCGAGGAGTTATAAGCTTCGAAAGAGAGCGGGTGGAATTATTCAATAGTTTTCACGAAATTTCTGACACTGCTAGATCAACACTAAGTCTGAATGGTATGAGTGAAAACAAAGTAATAATTAAATCAATTATTTTTATATACTGAAAAAAGTTGTAAATTATAATATTAGACACCTCTTATTAAAAAATAATATTAAAAAATCAGAAATTGAAAATCTTTAAAGCTATAAGTATTAGGTTGGTGCAAAAATAATGTCGTTTTTTTAAGGTTCAATTCAACGTCATGAAACGACATTATTTTTGCACCAACAACTTTTTACTTTTGATAAACTTATTAATTGCACCTTTGTTTTTTATTCACTACTTCAGAGTGTCGAATCTTTGTAAAGATGGCCGAAGTGTAGAGGCACGAGTCAAAGCCAAATGCCAAAAATCTGATATTGTATTTATTTAATAGATTTGAAGAGTAATGAAGCACCTGGTTTGATGAAACCTATTCTATATTTTATTATCGAGATAAGATGTGTTACGATCTCTCCCTATGTCAACTATGGAAGGGCAGATTAGTATAATGAAAGGATTTTTTAAGTAGTCCATCCCTCCTGCTACTATAGTAAAAAACACACACACACACACACACACTTACACACACACACACACACATATATATATACATATATATATATATAACAGTATATATATACATATATATATATAACATTATATATATATATATATATACATATATATAGTCATCCACATACAGTACTGTTTCACTGTATCACAGCTCATCAATGCGGCTAGACAGGCAACTACCTCAAGCCAGGATCGAAACCCGACCGTTTGTACGACAGTCAAGGCTTTGAACAATTACGCCAATCAGCAGCTGCTGTGCGGGCAGTGAATTAACGATTTTTTTGGCATCGCCTGAATACCTAAGCGCGATTGTTTACACAAAGAGGATCGCTTTATACGCCAACGATATATCGTGTATCACTTCCCAATATGTTCACCTCAAGATAAGGAGCATTATAGTCATTCACATACAGACCTGTTTCGCTGTATCATAGCTCATCAGTGCGGCTAGACAGATAGCAGTGTAGTTTGGTTTCCTAGAGGAACATCCACTGAGTCAAAAAAGTGTTCAATGAGTTAACAGAGCAGGTATATTTAATTTAGTTATACAAAGATTAATGGCTACATATATGCATACATGTTTCTGTAATCACCTGTTGAATTTCGAGGGAAATTCTTGTCCTGTTTACTCTATCTAAAACTGGTGATTACAGAAACATGTGTATATATATATATATATATATATATATATATATATATATATATATATATGTAGCCATTAATCTTTGTATAAATAAATGTAATATATATATATTACATTTATTTATACAAAGATTAATGGCTACATATATATATATACACGTTTCTTTGTTTGGCCGGTTTTTATCTACAATTTTCGTCTTAGTCTTTTAATATTCCTATCCACCCACACATCTATATCCTGCATGTATTTTACTATATGCCTTTACTTACATACTTACTTGCTTTATCCTAAATTTGCAGATACCGGCCATCCTCTCCCCTTAAATTTTTTTAAATTTTTTATTTTTATATTTTATTATTTATTTTTATTTTTTTATTTTTATTTATTTATTTATTTATTTTTCCATTTAGTGTCTTTTAACAACTCTTACTGACATTTTCTTAAGTAATAACCTGTACATTTCAGTTAAGCTATTTTTTTGCCCCATATTTTTTTCGCGCCTTTAAACATCCTTTTTGTCTGGGCCATTTTGACATTTGCTTTTCTATCTTATATTTAATTATATCACGATTTAATTTTCCCCCCTCTTCTTCTTCCTTGATCTTTCTTATTATGTCTCGGCAGTCGTGTGAAAAGCATATCTTATTTTTCTTTTATTAATATTATTGGAATTTTCCCCTTTTCTTTTCTTTGCACATATTTGTGAATTATTCCATGGATTTAGTCCTTTTGGGTTATTTTGGACCATCTTCCAATTACGTGATTTCCTTAGATTTTACTTGTGCAAATGGAAACTCATTTAACTTTCTTGGAGTTATATTTTTGGATTTTACCGTCATTGGATTATTTACCTTTCACCAGATTATCCATTCACGTGTAATCACCTTTTTCTTCACCATATTCCCTCTGCTTCACTTTTTGTTATCAAGTAAGATCTTTGACTTACTTGTTGTTTCATCAAATACTTTTGTATGCAAAATCCGATCCCGCATTTTGCTAATTCCTACCCTCTGATGAGAAGGAAAGTATTTCTTCGAAACTCCGCGGATTAAGGACTATCAACTTATCAAGTGTTTCCTTTTCAGATTAAATATGTTTTTAACTATTTTTCAAAGTGTTTTTTTTATATGTTTTATTAACTGTTTGCTCTATCTCCTATTTGGTTTTATCGAGCTTTTACATCTGGTTGAGATTACTTTGTAAATATTAATCTTTTAATATTTATAATATACTTTAGTTTTACCATCTTGGATCATTTTGGTAAATGTAATTGAATTTTTTTATTTTATATATATATATATATATATATATATATATATATATATATATATATATATATATATATATATATATATACTAGCAGGCCGGCCGGTCGCAAAATACGTTTAAATATATTTTGATTAATGCAGATTTATTATCATATTGGATCCAATATATAGTAATGATTTTAAAAAGGTTTTTTTTCGAAAATGACACGTACGCCACCGCCAAGAATCGAAACCAAAACACTTAGCTTACGATTTATTTTTTCTTCTGATGTTAATGCCTGAGTTATGAAGACATGTTTGCTTCACGGCTAAAAATTAAAACATGAACCAATAGCTACTACGTTAAGCATGCATATTCGTGATTCTGTTGTTCAACCTTATGCAGAAAGAGGTTTGTATTTACTACAACCTTTTTACACAAATATTACGCAAGTATAAATCGTGTAGATTTATGCATGAATATAATTACACACAATAGTTAACTAAAGATGATCATCCCATAAGAAAACCAAAAAACTGATATTGAATTAATTTTAAAATGAATGCTTAAAAGAACATGCAAATTAGCTAGATCTTTTGCAGATGAATGCAATTCAAAGACCCATATACAACAAAGTTGTATTTTCTCTTCAAATACATAGAAAAAAGGGTTGTTGTTGTTGTTGTTGTTGTTGTTGTTGTTGTTAATTGATTCGAGCGACGGCTGGTTGCTGGATCAATTATTATGATTAGAAAAATAAACAATTAAATTGGAAAAGAATTATTGATATATGAATCGCAAAAGGAATGTGAAAATAGAAAATAGACATAAACATTATTTTTTAGTTTGCATAAACAAATAACTAGATTGGGGTTATATTAGGTTGGTCTGAGACACGTAATTATGTGACGTAAAGAAACACGTGTTGTATGTAGATTTGGGGAGATTCAAAGCAGTCGTTAGCTGGACATCGGAGAGAACGAACGACCAAGATGACATAAGAAGCGGCGTCACTTCGGATAGCCAAGATGTAAATAACGTGTAATGTCTTAAAATGCCGGCCAGATCATGAGAATAAATGTTTATAAATAATTCAGGTATGTGTTGTGTTAAAAAAAGAACTATTGTCTACTATTATTTCGATACGTCCACGTCAATCGTTTCCTGTTAGAACTTTCATAAATGTTAAAATATACACACTAGATAATCAACTAAATTATACGGCGCATATACATAAACACATTTACACATACATGAATATACAAATAAAATATAAAACCCAACTGTTCAACATGTACGTCCTTATGGAATATATTCACACACAACATATGACACGTTTTTATAATATACTAGCGAAGGGTATCCGGCGTTGCCCGGGTGTTTGTAGGTGTGTGTGGAAACTCCGGTGGTGGGGGTGGGGGTTAAAAAAAATAGTAAGTATGAGGATCGAACCCGAACCGTTGAGGCAAAGTTGCAAATTAAAGTGTGAAAAAAAAAAAGAGTGCGACGTTAACCATTGCCCCACCGCGAGATGCTAACGGAAACACGTTTGAATTTATTTAATTACTTGGATTTAGCAGATGCCCGTTTTAATGAGTTAATGAGGTCAAGTTTGACTGCGGGATTATACCTTCATTTACTGCTGAACGCTCCCCCCCAAGATGTTATAGGAAAAAGACTAACCCACATGCGGCGAGCGACAAATGTTGAATATTTATCTTCCCGAAATCAAGCAAATTAAATAGACAGGCGAGCTTCGTTGTTAACTGTGAGATATTACGATTTATATGTGATATAAAAAGTTTTAAAAAGTTGTGAAGCGAGCGACCGCTTCTCTGAAAAAAGCCTTTTGTTGAAATACAGAAAAAGCGAACACACATACATACATACATACATACATACATACATACATACATACATACATACATAATACATACATTTTCGCTTTTATATATATATAGATATCTCCTACCTGACTATATAGCATTGAATCTTTCTATGAGTTTTTTTTTTTTTTTTTTGGCAAAAAGCTATGTTGCATACATCACATCTGATAGAATTATCTATTAAACTATATTTTTTAGTAAATACACAAACTGGACTTCGTTTATTATAAGTCTAAGTAACAGTAAAATAAAAACCCATATAAAAATGTAATTTCAACAGGGATCCATCTATGATCCACTAAATAATATTGAGTGATCGGTTCGCGTAATAAATTTGACGAACAGTTTCGATTTTAGATTTTTAAAATGATGAATGAAAATTACAACATTAGAATTTCTACTGACCAATGTAAAACCCATATACCTAATTCCGATGAATCACGTATTCTTATACATAGCCGAAAAAAAAGACACTTGCTTGTTTTCATATATGTTATTCATAAAAAGTAAAGCTGATATTTCTCTACAGCTTCGGTTATTCTAGTTTTAAAAAATAAATACTTCATATATTAATCTATTCAGCTTAGAGCACTTTTTAGCGGGTGTTTGCAGAAAATCTATATATACTTTTTCAGCTTTCATATCTATAATTATTTCATTTATTTCGGAATAGCTTCTTCTCCCAACTACGTATTACACAAGGATGATTTCGGAAATTGTCACACTCTGAGAGTTATCTATTCCAACATCTCTCAAATTTACCGGAAAATTTGATGATTGGAAATTAAAATATTGTAATTAAGCCTATATCATCATTATTTGCGCAATTTTAATTCTTGCCTACATTTAATACTAAATTATAAAAAAAATAAAAATGAATAACTAGGAGTCATTGACTATATTCGAATAAAGAAATATCATATTAGATATCAGATACACGGACAGTCATTAAGCCCTTCCCACGACTATAAATGTCACTTTATTTTATTTTTCTATGGGGTTCTCTTTTTAATGTTCTTCACGTGAATGCATTATTTATTCTAAATGGCGCCAATCCTTCTCTATCCTTTCCAGTATTCCCACATTCCAGAAAAGAGCGAAACATAAAAATTAACGAACAGCTTTTCCACACGGCTGCTTGTCTGGTGGCTTTCGGACAACGAAAGAATATACACAGGCGGCAAAAAGAAAGTCTGCACATATAATTTTTTTTTTCAAAAACTGCGAATTTAAGCTAAATTAATTGTAACTGTTTAAACAAACTATACCTCATTTGATTGGCTTTTTAATCTTCTATAATTTTACCTGTTCATATTAGGTTTTAAGTTTTAATTTTCTAGTGTTCACGTCAAATTAAAAAAAAAATAACTTCAAATTGAGCAGGCAAAAATAAGTCCGCACAATGGAAAGTTGTTATGTAAATATAACTTTAGGACATTAATGCAGCACAAATACAACAGGAACACAATGAACTAGTTAATATTTAGTAGCATAGGTTTTCTGCAATTTGACAGCCTGCAATCTTTTGGGAAATCTTGAATTAGGCTGCAGCAATACTCTGGGGAAAGGGCATCCCACTTTTCTTTAATTTTTGTCCAAAGTTCTTCCAAATTTGAAAATTTATCATTGCGTAGCTGTTGGTTGCTGTAATGCCATACGTTTTGGATAGGATTGAGGTCTGAAGATTGTGCAGGTCAATCCAAACACGGAATATCACGTTCTTCAAGAAACCACTGTGTGAATGGGAGCATTGTCCTGAATGAAAATGGGATTATCATCCAAACTCCGTCCAAAGTAGGGTGGAAAATGCTCAGTCAACATATTAATATACTTGTTTGAATTAATTCGACCTTGCAACTGAACTCTAGGCTCTGGACCATTGGTACTAATAATGCCCCATACCAAAACTGAACATCCACCACCTTGCAGCGTTGAAAATGAGCATTTAGGATTAAATTCTTCGTCTTTCTGCCGACAGACGTACTGTCTATCATCACT
This sequence comes from Euprymna scolopes, assembly GCF_053919585.1. Taxonomy (NCBI): domain Eukaryota; kingdom Metazoa; phylum Mollusca; class Cephalopoda; order Sepiida; family Sepiolidae; genus Euprymna; species Euprymna scolopes. The sequence continues at coordinate 32,775,190 of NC_136496.1, read as the reverse complement.
GTCTAGCCTGTTGAACTGTCTTTCGTCGCTAAAAAGCACTTTTGACCAATATGAAGAGTCATGATCTTCATTTAATCTGACGAACTCCAGACGGCGCTTTCTGTTCTTTATAGAAATCATTGGTTGAGTCTTGCAACATATCTTCGCAAATTAAAGTCCTTTAATCTGTTCTTGACAATAGAAAGCGAGCAATTTTTAACAGGATTTCACTGTTGTTGGATTTGGGAAGTCGTTTCAAATCTTTTTCTCATCCAAAAAGAAATGCGTCAAGATGACGTCAATCAGCCCGAGGAAAGCTAACCGATATTAAAATGGGTTAGACCAAAACTAGCAAAAGAACAATAAACAAAGCTGGTGAAAATAAGAATGATTGACATAGGAACTTTGGCCCAGAGAAGGGAAACAATAAAGAAAGCTGTCGAGAAAAAGTTTATCAGGTAAATCGTTACAAATAAAAAGAAGAGAGGAAACAGAGGAGAGTTACAGGGCGATAAATACAGGTCGACACAGAGTTCTGAATCCCACCCTTGTGCACTAACCTCCCCCGAGTTCTCATGTTAATTGTCACTTTTATTTTGATGTGTAAATAAGCATATAGTGAAATCATAAAATGTGTCTCCTATTCATTTTAAAACGAAAATAACTTTTCGCTTATACGGACGAGAGAGACTTGATGATAGCAGCACATTTTTATATGTAACGCTATTACTGAGCGAGAACAGAAAAGAGAACGTCTAGAATTGGAATAGATACTACACTTATCGCTCGACCTGGTACGTTCGCCAAAAGTTGAATTAGAAAACAAGTCACTCGAACAGGTTTTTAAAACAGCTTATCAAAAACACTCTGTGTTGAGACGAAAATAAGAAATTATCACAGTCTTGAAAGATTTCTTCGTCACTGACCGATGACAGATTAAATGGCATGTAGTATTGTAACATATACTACACTTTTATCCTAGCTAAACATATACTACACTTTTATCCTAGCTAAACGACCTGACACATTCGCCAAAAGAAACCATACCGTCACTGAAACAAGTAGAAGGACTAAGGATTAAAATTAACTGAACAAAAAATAAAACTAAATTGATCACTCATAAACAATTCATCTGGAATAATTTATTTAAATTCTTACATCTTTAAAAGGCACAATCTTAAATCTGCTGGAAAAAAGTGTCTTTTTAAGCTCTCGGCTACTTCCAAATGGTAAAGAGTAATAAAGAAGCCAAAGGTTCGGACAACCTTATCCACACCTGTACTGCTGCCAGAATGAATTATGAGAAAAGCGAGAGAAATAATTCTCAAACTATAAAGTAACAACAGTTATTTCATGGCAAGTGCTCGACTGAGCTACAATTTATAGCGAAACGTACACAAAAATACTCGTCTGTCTAAAAAAAAGTCATTAATTTCTTTATTATTAGTGCGTAAAACTAAACGAAAATTACTTGAGCCAAGTGTTTTCTCCTATAAGCGTCTATTGAACAATAGTTCGGGTCTACTTTCCAACTGATTATAACATGGTTATTTTCAAATCTAATGTAAATAAGTTCATGTTGATTTGTCCTCGTAAATAACACTAATCGATAAAAAGAAACTTTTGGAAAAGTGTCTGATGTTTTACAACTGATTTATTATTTTTCTACCGCGCATAATCTGGAAATAACATCCATTTTGCTCTCGTCGTATGTCAAATATTTTTCTCAAATTTTAATTAAAAAAAATAGTTTATTTTTTTCCTTTTAAATAACGTTTTAAATGTTTATTAAAAGATATTTCACTGGTAAAACATCGGTTTATATTATAGAATCTTTATTACAAAATAAATGTCATAATATGTTAGGGTTTGTGCTCCTTGAATAGAAAGTGCTGGTTGAGTTTGTACAAAATAAATATTAGATACATTTGAAACGTATCTAATACGTATTTATTTTATTCAAACTCAACCAACGTTTCTATTCAAGGAACACAAACCTAACGTAAATTCCGCGTGACCAACGCACCGTTCCGACATTTGAAAAGACTGCCGCAGAAACAAAAAAACGGACGTCTACTGATTCTATGCCCCAACAACAACATGACAAAAAAAAGTAAAGAAAGACAGACAGACATACTGAAGATGAAGTTTATATATATTTATAAATTTCAATATACATTTCAAACAAAATAAATATCTGTTTATTTTGTAATAATGCGTTGTTTTGGCTTCAAACGTATCTAGTACGTATTTATTTTAAATGTCATAATATTTTCTTTTATTATAAAATCATATTAATTGTAATAACAAATCATGTGCACTTCATGTGCAGTGCATGGAATCACAAATCAATAGTTCATCTTTGCATCTTCGCCTATGGAATTGTCTTCCGTTTTCCTGCTCTTCAGCTGACTACAATATGGTTGTCTTCAAGTTTAACGTAAACAAGTTTTTGATGAGCCGTTCCATATAAGTTAACAAATTTTCCGAATTTCCATGACTATCGATTACTATATTGTCCAATGTTTACTGTACACTCTTTAACCCTTATCTTCGAGTAGCCTCTTGGCCTTGATAAGTGGTGATGCCTATGTAAAAAAAAAAAGTTTGATGTAAATTTTCGTTTCTTTTTCTTTTCCTAAACAAACAGTTTCACGCTTCTCACACAACATTTTTCATATTTTCCTCAAAAGCGAGAGAGTTTTTGATCAGTTGTCTCATTCGAGGGCCGTCGAAAATACTAGCCTTTAATATTTCAGTTGACGAATTGGGGGAACGTATCGTACAAAAACTAAGAAAAAACATTTTTTAAAGCATCTTTATCCAGTGATTACGTAAATTGCGTCGTCAAGTCAAGATTTATGCGCAATGGAGAAAACAGAATACGTTCCCTTTCAATTTTTCTTGTCATTGCAATAAACATCTCTAAACTAGGTCTTTTTCTTGAGCAAAATGGTTTGCGAATTCTCGATGCCCCATACGAAGAAACCCAACCGAACTTAATTATACAACATGTTCTTATATATTAAAGGAAATTCAAGGATTTCAGCATTGTCTTTTGGTCAATTTAAATCATGAACTAGATCGTTGAGTTCATTTTCAGAAAAAAAGATATAAATAAATGTTTAGAGGTACAGAATTTAAATAAAGTTTTAAATATAATGGGCGGAAGTCTCTCGAGAGCTCTTTCAGTTATCATCTCATCAGGAGAAAATCGATAGCGCAAAAGTATCTGATTGGACGCCGAACTCGATAAGATCAGGGAAATATTCATCAATAATGGTTATCCTGTTGACCTTATTGATGACTGTATTTTCATAAAGGTGGCGGATTTTAAATCCCCAAGAAAGTTTGGATCTTTGAAATGCCCGGTTTATTTAAAATTACCGTGGATTGGGGAACAGATTAACAGACTTTCCAAACAGATTCGCAGAAGTATTTATGACTGCTTTTATTCTGTGTCCTTGCGTTTGGTATATACTACGAGACCTGCATTTTGTTATGCTTTTCCATAAGAATTTTGATGAAGAACAGACTTCATCAGAAAGTTTAAAAATTTATTTGATTTTTTATTTTAATGAATTTAGACTTAAGCCTAAACATACATTTTCACTTTATTCTTTTTTGGTTTGTCAGGAATTAGGATGACGACTGGGAGAAAGTGTGGAAATATATTTTTTGCTACTTTTGTGGTAAACTTGCATCGAATCGCAATGATGTCACCAATTTTGTGAAGCGCATTGACCAGGCATATTTTTGCATGAAACTCCGAGATCAAAACAAAACTCGGGCAAATTCATATAGTTTGCAAAATATGCACAGAGTATCTGCTTCTATGGAATAAAGGCAGGCGAAATTCTATGAACTTTTCTTTCTCATAATATGGCAAGAGCCCTCAAATCATCCAACTGCTTGTTACTACTGTGCTATCAATATTATAGGAATAAAAAAAACCAAAAAAACTTGCAGAACACTAGAGCGTACTAATCTGCTATCAGCTCTGCGCCATATTCCTCATAGTGAAGAAATCCTCATACGTGTATTTAAAGATATATGTAATGAAGAAAGTAATTTTAAGAACGAAATTCGAAGCATTATTGCTACCAAGCATCCTAATGATAATAAGATGAAAATAAATTACTAGCTAGCTCTACCTACGTATTGAGCACTTTTGAAGTAAATACTTAAAGTTTACGCATAAATCTATACTTTCGTATATTAATTTTATGTGAGTAAATTAAGTAGTTATATATATATATGTATATATATATATGTGTGTGTGTGTGTGTGTGTGTGTGTGTGTGTGTGTGTGTGTATTTAGGAAGCATCTTCTTATTTAGACAAATATTATTATTTCTACATTTATTTCTACAATATGCCTGAGGATGATAGAAAAACCTCTGTCGAAAGCGCTCGCGATTATGGGTCCAACTTATACAATTTCGAGAAGAACACAAGATACAAAATACCTGATGAAGGCCGGAGGGCAAAACGGCCGAAACGAAACGTTGTGACTCAAACAACCAAGATGAGGAATCTCAATCAAAACACCTCATCTCAAAAATACAGACAATTACTATCTTTCCCCATGTCAACAATAGAAAGGCAGACTAGTATAATGGAAGGATTTTATAAGTAGTCCATCCCTATATTAATATTCATGGCCGTAAGTTAATGCAATTGAATCCTAATTAATATGAATATGTAGACACCGGTGAGTGTTTACAAATCAATTGAGATATAAAAACTTTTGAGATAATTAATCAACTAGGGATTAATTTTAATACATTAAGTATGGTGTAAAATAACTAATACGACGGCCTAGATTAGAATAAATTAAATAAGGAAGTCAGAGTTACTCCCCCTGAAATAGTTTTTGTTATTATTCCATCGATGGAAATATTATTGTTACAAAAATAATTATTATTTGTTAATATCCTAAGATATCAATAAAAATTATAGAGTCATCTTATTTTATTTATTTTGAATTTTATTGTCGTATTTTATTTATTTTAATGTAGGAAAAATAAGTGAACAGCATTGCACTATTAACTAGGTACGAGCAAAATAAATGCCGATGCTCAAAATGTATAAACATTTTGACTCCTCCGTTGACTTAAAAAAAATGCCCGAAAATCAGGAAATTAACCAATTTTAACGAAATTTTCAATATTTATCAAATAATGATCGCGGAATATAATGAACTAATTATTTCTATTCAAATCTGAGGTGAAATGTATTATTTTGTTCAAACAAAAAACTCCTTTACTAAAGTTATGCTTTTCAGTAGTATATAAAAAACGCAAGAATATATTTTTGTTTTTTGTTTTTTTATATAAATAAAGCATCGTAATTTGTAACAATAAAATATAATAAAATAATTTTTACAGGGACATTACGAAAAAAAACCCCTGAAGTCCGTATTAATGAATTCGATATAACTCGAAGAAAAATTAATTTCTCGAACTACCGATATAACCATTGAATTAAGCATAGTTTATTTAATATTTTCACAAAAAAAATATAATTGCAAATGCCCGTAAGTTAATGTAATTGAATCCTAATTAATATGAATGTGTAGACCCCGGTGAGTGTTTACAAATCAATTGAGATATAAAAACTTTTGAGATAATTAATTAACTAGGTATTAATTTTAATAAATTAAGTATGGTTTAAAATAACTAATACGACAGCCTAGATTAGAATAAATTAAATAAGGAATTCAGAGTAACTCCCCCTGAAATCGTTTTTTTTTTTATTCCATCGATGGAAATATTATTGTTACAAAAATAATTATTATTCGTTAATATCCTAAGATATCAATAAAAATTATAGCGTCATCTTATTTTATTTATTTTGAATTTTATTGTCGTATTTTATTTATTTTAATGTAGGAAAAATAAATAAACAGCATTGCACTATTAACTAGTTTAATATTAAAATAACCGAGTACTGCAAAAATACGAAACTTTCCATGTGATAGTTCTGAATTTTGAGTAAAAGTTGAATTATAACCAAATTAATTGAGATCCATCAATAAAGGAAACAAAAGAATAAATTAAAAACGATAAACCATAGATCTAATTAATCCAGAATTCTTGTCCAGTTTCAAAATAGTCTAACTTTAAATATTCTCGCCGTATTTTAGAGCAAATATACGAAAATACGGCCTATGAAAAAATTTATTCAACACAGATGGTGGACATGTTAAAATATGAGTGGTGGTAATTCACAGCCCGATGTAGTTTTTAATTAAAAGAAAAACGTCAAGATACGTACGGATTTTGTATTCTTTGTCAATCATATCTGATGAGTTGTAAATATGAAAATTTTTAAATGATATAAAATTTTAAATTGTCTGATTTATGTCGAAACAATTGTAATATCCGAAAAAATACAAAGTTATTCCGTCTTGTTGTTTTTGGTTTTGCCACGAATATATATATATATATATATATATATATATATATATATATATATATATATATATATATATATATATTCTCGATTACAGAAATGTTAATCATGTTGCTTTATATTTGAGTCAATTCACGTGGCTTAAATTCTTATTGGTATATGTACATTGCCTTTAGTTAATTGATTTTACATATATTTGACCTTTGGAATAATCTCATTTAATATATATATATATATATATATATATATATATATATATATATATATATTAAATGAGATTATTTAATGCGTCAGTTCATTTAATATATATATATATATATATATATATATATATATATATTAAATGAGATTATTCCAAATTATTCCTTAGCAATTATACACCTTTCTGAAACATCTCTCAGACAACATCGCTTTAGATCTGCTGAATCATACACACAGTACAACCATCTACCAAATACACCCAATTGCTGTAACATCTACACAATTAAATCCCCTTACCACATCCTACCCATACCCTATATTACCTTACCTCTCGCCCTAACCCCAGCTACATCTAACAAAATAACCTATACCTCCAATATTACCAATTTAAACACCAAATAATCTCATCTATCATACAAAATTACCCAATAATCTGTGTCTACTACTCTTTCTAGCTAAATTTACCCACCCAACCCCAATATATCCCACACACAATTTCCACAATCTGATGTGGGGAAACTATTGTACATGCAGATATATGGGTCTGCACCTGAACATGTGGGCACATGTGGGTATATATTGAAATGTATGTCCCCACAATGCTTTATATGCATGGGTGTATATCTTAATACGTAGATGTCTTAACATAATTGTGAACATAAATTGATTTATAAGGCGTTAAAAAACAAATACCCCAACTTATAATAGTAGTTAAAGTAATTAAAGTATTTAATCCCCATAACATTACCCTAAACTCCTCTCCAAACTCTACAATTATACCTACCTAGAACTATTATCCCATCCGACAATTAACCATACAATCGTCCAGAACCCACATTCCCCTTTTCTACTTGTTAGAAATATAAACCAATATCCTCCTGAATACTTTATTAGTTTTTATACAACCAACTCACCTCTTTATTTATCAGACGTACCCCGTTCCCTCCTAACATTCTGTCTCTTTAAGTATTCCACTTATCCTTTATTTCTAGACATTCTCTGATATACTCTCTTCCCTCCCATACGCCTATACCATACTCTCTCTTTCTTTCTATATACAGAAAAAAAATCGGGCCCCGTGTACACTTTATGTGATATCTCCATTATTTATTCACCGATTGCCCTTATTTTACAGGACATGGCAGAATCAACGACCGTGTGTACACAAATACACCATTGGGAGCTGGGACAAAGAATACACTGTGTTAAATTTTACTACAAGACAGGCTCGTTTAAGAAAACCCAGGAGAGTTTCATGCGTCAGTTCGAATGTGAAAAGACTCCATCCAAAAGCAGAATTAAGAACTGGGTGGACCACTTCGGGAAGTATGAGACCGTGGAGAACCTCAATGCTGCCAGAGAGAACCGTCCAAGCCAATCGGGACGTCCTAAGAAGCGAACAGCCGAGCTGGTTGAAAGAGTGAGAGAGTCTCTCCAGCAGAGTCTGAAACGCCCTGTGCGTAAGCGAAGTCAGTCCTTCGGTATGTCCCGTGAGACTTGCAGGAGAGTGCTGGTGAACGGTATCAGAACTTACCCATGCAGAATACAGACGCTGCAGACCCTTACAGCCTTAGACAAGAAGCAGAGGAGGGTTATGGCAGTCAAGATGCCTGAGAAGATCGAGGAGACACCAAGTTTTCCTTAACCTCCTTTGGACGTCAGATGAAGCCCACTTCCATCTTGATGGAAAGGCGAACTCCAAGACAAATGTCTTCTGGGGGTTCTCCAGACCCAATAAAGTAGCCACCAAGCCCCTGCAATCTCCTAAGTGCACGGTATGGGCAGCAATCTCGGCCAGAGGCATCAACGGACAAATCTTCATTGAAGAATCTGTCGCAGCAGTGACAGTCACCAAGGAGCGGTATGTGGAGGTCCTCAAAACCCTCAAGAGTGAGCTCCAGACCATCTACCCGTCGCTCATGAGCAAGTTCTGGTTCCTGTAGGACGGATCAAGTTCTCACACCTCAAACCTGTCCAGAGATTGGCTGAAAGAGAACTTCGGAGGCCGAGTAATCAGTCTGAAGACTGATTTTGAGTGGGCACCCATAGCTTGGACCTAATTCTCCCCGATATTTTTCTTTGGGACTATCTTAAAGACAGAATCTACGCAGGGAAACCCAGAACCATTACGGAACTCAAGGAAGCCATCAGGGAGGATATGAGAGCCATTACCAATTCGGTCTGTAAGAACGTCATGGACAACTTCGTACTGCGCCTCAAGAAATGCACGGAGCTAAATGGAGGTCATCTAGAAAATATGCTGTAGAACGGAGAAAAAAAAGACCAAAGACCCTAGTGTTTTGATGTGATGTTTTGAATATAATAAACTAGTTATAACCAAAGTTTCATTTCATTCGGACAAAACACCAAGAAACGGGGCCTAATTAGATTTGGGACCCAATTTTTTTTTGCCACGCTGTATATTCAACTACCTATCTTATACCCTCTATTCATTCCTGCACTTACCCTTTAACATTTACACATTCATCTATACACGGATCCAACTATCCCCCACTCACTAACTACTAAAACCCTCCACATATATGAGTGTGCATATACTGGAATCTGCATTGATATCTGTATGTCTATATATGCGCTTTTATATGAGTATGATTGAAATAATATTATTTTTAATGCAGCTACTTACTTATCTATATGCACGTACACTTGTGCCCGATATTATTCATACCCCTCGGATCTTTGAGATTTCTATAAGAATATTGCTCAAACCAGAAGGTAGACAATATTAAAGGGATTTCAAACAATAAATCAAGCATAAGTATTTAATTTAAACTCAACAAATAAATAAGTTATGCAAGTTTGAAACATTATACAAAGAAAAACAATAATGGCACTAGTTCAAAATTATTCATACCTCTCTTACTAATAGTCAATAGCATGCCCTTTATTCTTAATAACTGCCTGTAACCGTTTTGGATATTTATCAACAAAGTTTTTACAAGCATCAACACTGATTTTTTACCATTCTTCAATGCAGTAGTTCTCCAAATCCCTCAAATTTCTAGGTTTCCGCTTTTTAACCTCAGTTTTCAATATGCGCCAGAGGTTTTCGATAGGGTTCAGGTCAGGACTCTGGCTAGGCCATTCCAAAACATTAATTTGATTATCCTCAAACCATTTCTTGACTATTTTGGCAGTATGTTTTGGATCATTATCCTGTTGAAGGACCCAGTTTGGTCCTAAATGGAGCTTCTCCGCATCCTGTCTAATGTTTTTCTGGAGTATCTCCAAATATTGCTGCTTCTTCATGGTTCCATCTATCTTGACCAAACTATCTGGACCACTAGCCGAAAAGGAGCCCCAAAACATTAGGCTACCACCACCATGTTTCACCGTGGGTATGGTGTTCTTTGGGTTGTAAGCTTCTCCTTTCTTCCTCCAAACGTAAGAAGCATCCATATGGCCAAACAATTTAATTTTTGTTTCGTCAGTCCACAAAATACTTGAGAAAACGGACTCTGGAGAATTCACATGGGTCCTAGCAAACTTTAGACGTGCAGCAAGGTGTTTTCCGGTGTGCAATGGAGTCCTTCTTGGTCTCCTTCCTTTCAGACCATTTTCATGCAGAGTCCTTTGCAATGTTTGCCTTGATATTTTTATGCCAGAAGACTCCAGATTTTCTAAAATATCCTTAGTAGTGGTGGTTGGATTTGCATTAACACTTCTTACAATATTCCTGGTGGCTCTAGCAGACAGTTTCCTTTTCCTTCCTCTACCTATCAAGTTGTTTGTTGTGTGGTGGCTCTGGAATTTTTTGATGATGCTCTGTACTGTTGCTGTAGGGACCTCAAATTTCTTGGAAATTGACTTGTAAACTAAACCATCCTTATGTGAATTCACAATTTTAGTCCTAAAATCATTACTAAGCTCTTTTTTCTTCCCCATTCTAATAATTTTTATTCTTTAATTGGTTTTCAGTTGATATCATTTTAATTTCTGAAAAATGCAAAAAACGAAATGAAATTAATCAAAGGTTGTATAAAAGCATTCAAAATAAGAATCAAACAGGAAACAAACAGTCAGAAACTCGATTAATACTGAAAAAATAAGGGGGTATGATTATTTTTGAACATTGCAGATTTTATAAATAGCTGTATATTTCTTTTATTACAAGTATCCCGAGATTTTAAAATGGCGAAAATGATCAGAAGAGGTTTATAAAGAATATGTATCAATATGGACGTAAACAATAAATTCTTACAAAGTTACACCTAATAAACTCAATTTTCAAGGGGGGGTATGAATAATATCGGGCACAAGTGTATATGTATCTTTTGTATGTGTATATGCGAGCGTGAATGGGTCTATATATATATATATTTATATGTATTTATATACGTGTTTGTATATGTACATATATGGGGGTATATACTCATGGGTATATGTCTGTGTATGCATGTGTATGTATGCGTGTATATGGATGTGTTTATGTATATGTATATCCAGCCTTTGAGATTTGAAAAAAAAAAAAAAAATCACTCGACCGCCGGTCGAATGTGAGGAAAATTTACTCGCCCCCAAATATTTTTACTCGTCCGACTTTGTCTTTTTTTCAGTCAATAATAGTAAATAATTTTACGATAATTCAAGAAATTACCATGTGTATAATCTAACAAGAAAATATTTGTTTAACTCTTGTAAATCAACTATTTGATTACTACAAACATTTCAGTAAATATTCAACAAAACGTTAAAATACAACACCAGTTTCTTTATATAGCATCATTCATATTATTGTTCCATAGAAATAAGAATCATTTCTTCGGATGCTTGATGGAACAATGCGTTCTTTTCCTCTTTCAACTGTTCGCCTTTACTTTTGTAAGGATGAAGTGTCGGAGAATTTTTTTCCCAAATGAATTTCAAAATCAAAGAGCTAAATGAAGGCGACATTTTGACTACACGCCGAATGTGTAAATTTGATCTCTTGTTGACCTTTAGCATGACCACTCTTTTTTCAATACGATATTCCAATGGTCTCACAGCTAGAGATGAAAGAATTCACAAATAATGAGCCATAGGTCATTTTAAGTCACCGCATATTTGAGGGTCGTAAAATAAATGAGTTTTTCCTGTTTCTTTATTTAAAGAAATTTTATCGACTGGCGGGCGAGTGATTTATGACTTTTAGTCCCCCCAATAATTTTTCAATCGACTGTGGCGACCGATCATGTAAAGTCTCAAAGGCTGTGTATATGTATATGTATACGTATGCCTGGGTGGATGTATGTATGCGGGTATATCTATGTCTGGATATGTATGCGTGTATGTGTTTTTATATGTGTATGCATGTATGTCTATATTTGCAATACACTGGACACTGAAAATAAGGTTAGACATAACCATTACCCAAAATACCATGTTAGACACCCACCCCCTACACACACACACACACACACACACATATATATATATATATATATATATATATATATATATATATAAACTTAACGGAATTACAAGAACCCCTGACTCATTATAACTTAACCACCGCCTTCTTAACTTATAATTTTAAACTTTCAGACCCCCTACATCGGCACAGCCACATTTAAACTCCTAAACACCCTACTAACCATATAACTATTAATATAGCACAACCTAATTGTGCATACTCTAGCCTAATTAATAACGCTTACTACTTACATTTATATCTCCAATAAATATAATTTTAACCACATAAAACTACTTAAAGAATTATAGTCGATCCCTAAACCTATTTACTCCTTCATTAAAAATAATTTACAATCATCATTTTTCCTCCTCTTCCTACTATTGTCTCTATCATTTTTAATTTTTAGTTTATTCTATTTCTATTTTTATTTTTATCTCTATTTTTATTTAGATCCCACTATTTTTCACCTATGTAACCATTTACAATCAACTCAGCACTCTCATGTACGTGTAGTCCTGTACCTGTATTGCTTGTACTCTGTGTGGGTATATATGTGTATGTGCAAACTTATACCAATGCCTAACCCTTGTAACTCAGTCATATCTGACCCCTAACATTAGACACCCCGAAAACTAGTACATTAAACCATACAATCACCCGCAGCATACTATCTTAGCCCCCATCTATCTCTTTCTGAATCTAAACCTACCTAAACATTAGGACTTACGAGCCACTTTAACCTAACTCTACCTAATGAGCAAGGCAACTCCATACAGACCCCCAAATATTAAACAAACAACATATATTGGAACATATTTTATCACGCATCTACCTAACCTCGCCTTATTAATTATACCCATTTATTTATCCGAACTTTACTTTATTTACTTACTATAAATATGCACATGTCTATGTATATATGTGTATATTTATATGTTTGTGGGTATGTATGTTTATACGTATATGTATGCGTGTATGTGGGTACGTGTGTATGTATGTTTGTATCTATCTATCTATCTATCTATCTATCTATATATATATATATATATATATATATCTTACTGGAGATCTGTATCTCTACATATTTATATGTATGTATACATGTGTGTGCATGTATATATATGCATATATATGTGTGTGTGTGCGTGTGTGTATTTGCATGTATGTTTGCATATATATTGTATATATATGTATATATGCGTATTCGTGTATGTATGGGGATATGTGTGTATGTATATATATATATATATATATATATATATATATATATATATATATATATATATATGCGTATATGGGTGTGTGTTTGCATATGTATTAATTTGAACTCCCTAAAGACCGTTCATAGTCAATGAACTCAAATGAATAAATGGACAAGTTTGATGCAACTAAACCTACTTCGAGAAGACGCATCGTGTCTGCTACGAACAATCTACAATGAACCCTTAACATTTCAAACGCATATGACACGGACGCAAATCCACACACTCTCTTTCTCTCTCTCTTTCTCTCTCTCTTTATCTATCTCTCCCTCCATCTCATCTACTTCATATATTCCGGTGTCTGGTTGAACAACTAAAAACAGCCTAACCACCAACTTATATCATCTATTAAATCTTAAAACCTAAAATTGAAAATCCTCCCCCCTCCTCTCCTTACCCTTTCTTTTATCTCCCCCTCCCCTCTCTATATCCCTATATTTCTATCCGCACCTAGTTTAATTTCCTATTCCCTCACACACAATAATCTAATGTTCTTTAAACCGCAAAACTTAACTATTGTCGATCTCTGCGCCCTCCCCCTTAGTATCTCTTTCCCCCCTTTTTTTCATCGTACTTCCTCTAAAATCGTTCTTCCAAATGATAATAACCATTTCTGTAAGGTCTGACGAATTTGCTGGATCGTAGGTATGGTTCGACAACCGACACACACACACACACACACACACACACTCTCTCTCTCTCTCTCACACACACACACACACACACACACACACACACACACATATATATATATATATATATATATATATATATATATATATATATATATATATATATGAATCTACAGAGGACTATGGAGTAACTCTTTACTCCACCTACTTATTCAAATTTAAATTTTTGGCGATAAATCGAAGATTAAGCTGAGATTTAACTGAAGTGGCCGTTTTAAGCAGAAAAATATTATAGTTTGTAAATGTTAGCTTATATTATTAAATACGTCTTTATCAACTTGATACTTTAAGATCCCCTGTCTTAAATTTGGCCTTATATATTTATCTATATATCTATAATGTACAATTTTTTCTCGCTCTTAGATGGATATAAAAAAACCCTAACTTTTCTATTAATGATTATCAAAGCAAACAATTTTAATATACTCAGTCATGGTTAAGCGAACGACTACATGCAATTAACTAATATGGTAGCCCATGTAAATTGAACTAGTCCCTAAAAAGGGTTCTGCATATGACCTTAAACTATATCCAGTGGTGAGGCCCCAGCTTGCGGGCTTTGGGGAGTGTGGAGCCACTCTTTAATTGCCATTGCTCCCAGGTCCACTCTGACCCGGAGTGGTAGTACCTGTTAGGGTCCCAACTATGGGTTAAATAGAAACCGACTTGAAAGCAACAAATATATTCTATTTAAAAAATTTTCTTCAAAATCTTTGGATTCGGCATTAAATAACCTGAAAAGGGTTGATATGCCGTAAAACAAAAACAATCAACCAACCCAAAGAGACAGGATCAAAACCCATTAAATATGTCATAGCTTTTAGTAATATTTTATTTCCTATTCGAAAATAGCCCTCTTTTATAAGATGACTTTAATTATTTTCTAACCACCATTGGAAATACTAGTCTTACCATTTTTTGTTTTACACCAAAAAGCGTTTGATTTTAAAACGTCTACGTATTTATACATACATGTACATGTTTCGTTAAACAACGGCAAAAATTTTACTTCTTTCTTTTCAGGTCCATCATTTTTAATTTGGCGGACCAACAGAGTAGGAACAGAAACTTTTAACACTCCTAGCGTTGGAATTATAAAAATTTGTTAGTGCAAATCCATAGTGTAACGTAACCAACGAACCAAATGCACGAAGGTCTTTACGATATACGCACACGTCACGGAACGAAAATGTAATATTCCAAAAGTTACACACAGTGATAAATGATTTTTTATATATACAGAAATCCAATTTTTTTTTAACAATTTATAGCTAGTTTAATAATAAATCGCAGCCATCACAGGGCTGGTTGGGTGGCAATAATTTGAATTGAGTTGTCTTTCTTTATTTAATGACTATGGTGAATGGAGACACAACGTTCTCAATTCTTTATAAAATCTCATTTTCTTAGTTAAATAAAACACTTAATCAATTTACGTGATTTTTAGAGTATGAAATTGAAAGTTTTTGTGGGCCGTTTAAAACTCGAAACTGCAATCACTTTGCAACTGAGTGACGCAGACATATAAAAACATATTATTCAATCGAGAAACTAATATTTAAATGACGTATAAATACTAAAAGGATTGTTCGCCCACTGTTTCTCTATATCTTCCTTCTGAGCTGTCTTAAGCACAAAGCGGTTCGACATGATGTTTTCTACCCCTTCACTGTTTCTTTCTTGTTTGGTTCCAGGTTAGTGATTTAAACGTGACAAAATAATTTTGTTTTGACGATCATGCTGTGAAATAATAATAAAAAAAAAACAATGAACTATAAAAGATTATAATATATTGAAATTAAAGATGCGTAACACATGTCCAAGTTCATTGAATCGGAAAATATGTTGGAAAACCGGTTAAGAAAAAACTGAGAAAATTTTCGACACTTTTGTTCATTAGCTTTCTTTTGTTTTCAGTTTTGAAATAGTTCAATTCCGGGCAAGGGGGACACAATCAGTAGGTCTACGGAAAATTGCGAAATTTTTCAGAAAATCAAAACAGGAACATAACAGAACGCATTAATTACCGGAACATTTATTGAATTAATTTTGTTATGCATGATCACATTTTTTTCTTTTAGTTTTTTTTTTTTAAATTAAAATTTTGAAAATAAATTAAAACAAAGTGTCATCATCATCATCATCATCATCGTCGTCGTCGTCGTCGTCGTCGTCATCATCATCATCATCATCATCACCATCATCATCATCGCCTGAATCAGAAGATTTTATTCTTAGCATCTTAGCATTGGTCCCCATGCTAATTTTCTAGTCAATGACTACGTCAAGGTTAGCAACATTCTAAATGAAAATGATTTTTGTTGAACAAACTAGATTCAGCCTAGAGACAAACAGGCCGCCAGTCCGTGTCGTAAACCACTTTACCACCGTCGGATCCCGGTTCCCAGATAAATTAAGATTTATAAATGATACAAAAAGTATGGGAAATATATTTTTATTCAATTTTCGTTTGTCATTTTTGGGGTTGGGTAACAAAAAAAATTCTTGTTAAAATTTCGAAAACATTTTTAAAAAACAAAGGGGTTTCAGATTAACAAAGATTAATTATTTAAAACAGTCACTGGTGGAAGTATGTGTGATTTTTTTTTTCTTCAAAAGTAAACACTTTTCATGATAAATAAACATTTAAAAATAAATAAAACCAACAAGCAGTTCCGAAGAAAATTTCGTGATTGTCTCCACTTGTCCCGAATAGAACTCTTAAAAAATGAAAATCAAAGAAAGTTAAAATCTAGAGGTTTCAATATATCTAAAGTCTAAATTAATAAGTACGAGAGCAGAGCTCATTGCTCACCCTAACGAAACACTTTATTTCAATGTAATCCAAATTCATACATTAGCAGCACTCTATATATTTTTATGTATTTTACTCAAGTTTAAATGCTTTCAATAGTAAAGTTTACTAATTCGCATATTGTTGTATAGAAATATTTTATTAATCAATGACGCGTAACACTGGAGACCAACATGAATTGGCTTAGCTTCGTTTACCTTATAACACGATCAACCCATCACTAGTGTGTGACCGACCCACGTGCTACACTGAAAGTCTTAGAAACGGTCCCATGATGATGTGACGATGGGCCAGTCGTTAGGACCTGAGTATCAATAGGAAAAGCATACCTTAGATGTTGGATGTGGCTGTGTGGCTCTTTCTTCTCCCAGGAAACGTCTTGACCTTTGGTGGCATTGGAGTTGGAATCTTCCCTTTCCTCAGGGCCGTTTCATTCTTTAATGCAGGCATTTATGGCAGACACAAAAAACACACAACACGACACAATCGATGTCCGGTGGACATATGAAATTTAATTAACTATTTATTTTATAAAATGCATACAAGTTATATATTTATAAAAGCGAATGTGTCTGTGTGTCTGTGTGTCTGTCTGTGTACATTTCCCTACGTAATAACTCTGTCAATTTTTAGTCCATAGACTCGAAATTTGATATAGAGGTACTGAGATTTTGGAAAATCGAAGTGATCGGTTTTCGGCCAGAAATTTGGCGATTAAGGGGTCAAAGTTGAACGATTTGACCTCTGAAAACTGTACCAAACTCCTCCGACAATTTTGGGTCTAAACACTTGAAATTTTAAATGTAGGTTTCTTGGACATGGATCTAACTTAATAACTTGATTTGAGCCCCAAACAATAAATATTAGGGGGTCATAATAGGGGTCAAATAAAAAAAATTGACCGTTTTTTTATTTGTTTTTTTTTTTGGCTCAGCATACACCTCCAAACACCCGGGCAACGCCGGACACCCATGCTAGCATATATATATATATATATATATATATATATATATATATATATATATATATATATATATTACGATATTAACATACAATTTACATACCCTAAATTGATTTTCACCATTACTTCATTAAAACTAACTAACCTACCTTAACTAGTGTTGAGGGAGAGGGGATACCCCCCCTCCTCATTTACGGAAAGACAGAAATATGTGTGCTAACCTCATGGCGCACCGGACAGAAAGAGGTCGATTAAAGAAAGGTAATTATGGGGTTGCATTTCTGTGTATCCTTCCGCATACGGCCAAATCACGGCCATTCAGGGAGAGGGGGCTAACAACCACCAAAACTAGGGCACTAAGATATAGTGCCGCAAGCTTTATGAGCGCATTTCAATTTTTAATTACATTTTCACCCCAAACAAGGCACATTGCCACTTTGATGTAGGGGGATACTATCAGGGAAATAAGCTACAGGGGTACTATGTGTGGAGTTGGGCAGCAAGATGTCGGTTCACGTTACACTTGAACTTCTGCATGTCAGTACAGTTGGGGAAGCAGGAATCCGGAAGGGAATTCCAAATCCTAGCAGTTCTGAGGAAGAAACTACTGGAGTAGAAGGCTATCTTACATCTTACAT
The DNA here is from genome assembly GCF_053919585.1 of Euprymna scolopes. Classification (NCBI taxonomy): domain Eukaryota; kingdom Metazoa; phylum Mollusca; class Cephalopoda; order Sepiida; family Sepiolidae; genus Euprymna; species Euprymna scolopes. The sequence continues at coordinate 32,756,812 of NC_136496.1, read as the reverse complement.
CTAGGGATCTCTACTGTGAAAGGGTGGGATTTAGCTTCTTGTCGGGGGCATTTACGTCAAGGGGGGGGGTACGCGTGCTTGCAGCTCGTCAGAGCGTTCATCGTTAAAGTACTTGTAGAACAAGCAGAGAGATGCTACATTTCGTCGATGGGACAGAGGCTGAAGCTTAGATGGCAGTTCAGGACCTATCAGGTTGGCGACTCTCTTTTGAACTTTGTCTTGGAGCGAAGACTACTAGCAGATGCACCAGCCCAAATATGACAACAATACTCCATGCATGGGCGAATGGCTGCCTTATAGCGGTACAGGATACTTTCAGGCGTTAGTAGCTTTCTGACACGATAGAGAGAATCTACTTTCTTCGCAGCGGTCCTGGCGATACTCTCAATGTAATTGTTCCACCTCATGTTTCCTGTGAACGTTAGGCAGAGGAGTTTAACAGATGTACTTTCCGATAATGAATCTTTGGCCATTGCTATTGGTGGTAGAGAAGAGTTCTTGTAATTATTGAAGGAAACCAGTTTAGTCTTGGCAGCATTGAATGTGACCATCCATTTTGTCACCATTCCACTAAAGATTGGAGGTCATCCTCTAGTGTTTCTGCCATTTCTTTAGATATGTGTTCCTTTGTTTTCCTGTCGTGTTTTTTTATAGAGCGTAGTATCATCAGCATATATACCCATCTGACAGACAATTCTGTCAGGGAGGTCATTTATGAATAATAGGAACAATAGACGTCCAAGGATAGACCCTTGATGCACTCCCGCATTTATATCATATTGTTTAAATGTACGACCGTCGAGGACAAACTGAATTTTCTCTTATCTAAGAAGGAATTAATTATGTTAAGTATTATTCCAGTGAGACCATATGATCTTATTTTCCTGAGAAGACCTTTATACCATACCTAGTCAAAAGTCTTAGATATATCTAGAGCTATCGCTCTACCCTCCCCTGCTTTCTCCAGTGAATGGTATATATGTTGCCGCTATTCATGGCCAGGCTTCAAGACTTCTCTTTAGGGCTAACAAATTAACAAGAAATCAAGTGGTGTTTACTCATATTTGCTTGTTTGTTTCGGTAAGGTAAAATAATTATTATTTGCCACCCTTCACTTTTTAAAATTATTTTATCTAACTATTTTTATTTTCGTTATCATTTCTAGTTATTAACGTTAGCCATTTTCTCATTCTGATTATCAGTTCTTGTTCTTGTTCGTCATTTGCTTTTTAGTGTAGATATAATTTAACCTGTAATCGAAAGTGTAATTTGTTGACGGAATGAGAATAAGCGAATCCCGTGTATTAAATAAAGGGTTACATTTATAAATAAGGGTTTACCGCAGAATAACCGGAAGTCAAATTCCACAGAAAAATGACAAATGTTACATTTTTTAAATGCTGTTGATGTTCGACATTTTCCCATTTTGATTAATAGTTCTTACCTTTGTTTGTTATTTACTTTTAGTGTATATAAGTTTAACTGTCATCGAAAGTTTAATTTGACAGAAGGATGATAAGCTAATACATGAATTAAATAAAGGATTAGGCTTGGAATAGAAATGTACTGCGGAATAACCGGAAGTCAAAATCCACATAATAATAACAAATGTTACATTCTTGAAATGCTATTGACGTTGGAAATTTTCCCATTTTGATTAATAGTTCTTACCTTTGTTATTTGCTTTTTAGTGTTTTTAGTGTATATAAGTTTAACTGTAATCGAAAGTTTATTTTGTTGAATAAATGTTTATAAATGAAAAACATTTATATATATATATATATATATATATATATATATATATATATATATATATATATATATATATATATAAGCCACCCTCTTTGGGTAGGCCACTGTCGTAAATAATCTCACATGCTACTTAATTGGCTGTAAATGAGATGCTTGTTTTTTTTTGTTTTGTTTTTTTGTAAACAAAACGATTTGAGCACTATAAAAAGAGTGAAAAAATATTTGTTTGAAATAGACGTTTGTGGAACTTATTTACAAGCGCTCCCGTGGATCGCAGATTTTAAAACAATATATCTAAAATAAACATTATTTGTTTCCTCGATTAATGTTTCGCAGTCAAGATGCTCCGTTTTATATTTCTGTGATTAAAATAATTTTAGAAAATTGCTGCGCTCGGAAGCGAAAGTTGAGATTTTACCACGCTACTATGCTACAATTAAACTAAATATTCATTTTTCTAATGAAATAAAAATTGATTTTGACTTTTAAAAAACGAATAAACCCGAACAGATTTAAAACTCTAAATGTAAGATCAGTGTAGTATGCATAAGATGGTATGGTTAAGATACATCGCACTAGATATTAATTCTTAATTTCTTTTAGGTTGGAACTGTAGTATCCATTTTGGTGTTATGATATCATTCTTCCAATCATGCCGTCATTTTTTTTTGTAAGATCAGTGTAGTATATGCCAGAATAATGTAAAAATAAATATTCGAGTCTAAAAAAACATGTTCATAAATTTGATCAACAAATTAAACCGTCGACAGAGGTGACAGATTTTCAAGAGATCGGTATCGTTGTGAAGCCAGACTCTTCGGGCGACAAATATTGAAAAATTGGCGAAAAACATTTATTATTTCATCCTCACCTGGGCAATTTCCTACAAGGAAGGGTCGTTTTTTTTCGCCGATATTTTCGAAAGTCATAGCCCCTTTTCGATTGCCTAGCTTTAATTTAAACCTACGTCACTTCCGGTCTGGCGATGGGTTAAATAGCAAACGCGTCACGTTTTCTTTTTTTTTCTACTTTCTTTTCCTGCTTCACGGTACGGGTTCGAGCCTGCCTGCCTTCTACCACGATTTTTTTTTCGCTTGCAATTTTTCTTTTTTTTTTATTTTTTGCTCAACCAACAAGCACCTTCACCTTCTTTTCCGCATTCGCGTCACGGGTACTAACCTGCCTACCTCTTTTTTGCTCAACTTACACCTTCAAACACACGGAGAAGGCCGAGCACACAGGCTAGCCTATATTATAAATTTCATCTGCCTGTTTAAATGTATGTATGTATGTATGTATGTATGTATGTATGTATGTATCATCGTCGTCATGAACGTTGAGGATTTGTGCCATTATGAACGCATGTTAATTTTAAAAGCTGTACTACCGGCGAAGCAAACGTCTGTTTATTCTATGTGCTGTGTATTTCGGATTGTTTTACTCTTTTATTCATGTTGAATTCACCTATTCGTAACAACCATCATCATCATCATCATCATAAATGCTCCTTCATGCATATTCTACATGTACGTGTATGTGTACGTGTGTGTGCATATGTACGTACATGCGTGTATGTATGCATATCTGTATGTGCATGTTGTCATGTGTGTTTGTGTGTGTTCTTGCGTATGTATGTTTGCGTGCATCTGTTTATATGCATGTTTGTATGTGTACGTGTATAACTTTATTTCGATGTGTGTGTGTGGGGGGTGTAGAGGACTCAAAAAAGCCTTGGTAAGGCAACCACTCTGTTGAAGCAAATCTCTGATTAAAAAAACAAAACAAAAAAACACAAAGCGGGAGACCAGTATCCGCATTAAGCTGGTCTGCAGTTTGAATTGTTGCTGGCTATCTTGCTCATGCTTGTTGCTGGATCTCAGCATTTTGAACCGAGAGAGACTTAGCTGTCGTACAAAGCTTAAACTCTGTAACATCATTTTGTATAGATACTTGTTCAGGCATTCGTCTATAAAAAAATTGTCCGATGGAAAAATTGTCACGCGTGTAGCCCTGAAATGCTGGAAGCATGTAATAATTGAGCTGCCATCATTCTATATATGCATATGTTTATGTATGTATGTATGTATGCATGTATGTATGTTAATATATGTACTAGTGTATATGTGTATGTATACCTATTTGTATATGTATTTATATATGTATGTGTGTATATATTTTTATTTAATTATTTATTTTTGTGTATATATGTTTATGCGTGTTTGTATGTATATACGTATATAAATATATATATTTGTGTGTATGTATGTATATGCATATGTATTTATGCATATATATATATATGTATGCGTATAGGTGCATATATATGCATGTGTAGGTATATGTAGGTAACTTTATGTGCATGTATATGTGCCTACATGTGTACGTATATGTATGTGAATATGTATGTATATGTGTGTATGCATTTTTAGATGTTTGTATATATGTGTATACATATGTATGTATATGTGTGTGCATGTGTGTATGTATATGTTTGTATGTATGTGTTATATGTATTATGTATGTATGTATGTATGTATGCATGCATGGATGTGTGCATGCGTGTATGTTTATGGGTATGTATGTGTATGTATGTGTGTATATGTATATATATGTATGTATGTCAAGAACCGTCTTCAATGTCATGTCTGCTTGCGCGTATGAATTCGCTGGCAGGACTAAAAGGAAAAAATGGTTATCTTTGGGCTCATGGACTTCGAGTGACTAAGGGAGTGGCAGTCGTTTGACAAGACGTTGCAATCAATAATAATGTATGTATGTATGTATGTATGTATGTATGTATGCCTAACACTTTTGATAGAGGCGACGCATTTTCACAGGGTCGGTATCGTTTGAAGATTGACCCTTCGGGCGACAAATGTCGATGAATTGGCTAAAAACATTAATTCCTTCACCCTTAACTGGGCACTTTGCTACAAGGAGGGATCGCTTTTTTCGCCGATATTTTCGGAAGTCATCTCTTCTTTTCGATTGAGTAGCCTTTTGAGTTGCACTTTAAACAAATCATTGAAGATTTTATATCTATATCATTAATTGCTAAATGGAAGATAATGTTTTTAAAGTGCACCAAAATGTACATTACATGAAATAAATCCAAGGTAATTTTTTTATTCAATTTAAATTAAATTTTTATATCTTACTTTGTAAAATTTATAAAAGTGCACTTTGAAGATAAATAAATTTAAAATTGAATCTTGCACCTTTATTTTTAAAGCCTATAGTAAAAACATTTTGTTTAACAATTTTTATGCCTGGATATAATGCTTTTCTAACTTGTATCTTATCTTGTTAAAACTCTTCTTCTCTCTGTTTAAGTTTGTATTTCTCCTCGCACCACAACTCATTTTTGCAACCCCCTCTTTGTATTATTACAGGTCTGAATATTCTCTCTGTTTCAGTTTGTATTTCTCCTCACAACACAACTCATTTTAAAAAAAAAACCTTTATAATGTATGTACTCGTAACAGAACGAAAATGGCATATTCCAAAAAGCAGTTGTTTTTTAACTTGAAAAATTAAAATTTACGATTTTTAGTATAACAAAAAAGTTGCAATTAATTTCAATTAAAACGAACGTTATATAATAAAATTGTGCGCCTTTGAACTTTAATATATTTAAAAAAAAAATGGCGGCTGACTACTCTCCCGTCTCGCTCGTCATAAAATTTGATTTTCTTCTTTTAAAAAAATCAACCAATTTATGTAAATTTTAGAGTATGACATCTTTGTTCCTTGACGGGTATGTACACCATAAAGTTTTGTCTGCATTTTCTGCATTTCTGTTTTTCTAAAGCCTGAATTTTAAATAAAACCCCAAAATCCATTAATTAATCAGATTTTAGAATTGATGCAGAATACGCGCCGTGCTGAAATAATGTTGTTATTTAAATTCCTCTGCTTAACTTCCAAAGGAATTATGAACTGGAACAAATACACTGAGGACATTGCTAAAGGCTATTGCAAAGAAGGTGGGCTCCCTCTATCTTGCTAGTAAACTACCCACACCGATGCATGAAGTATTGTTGGCACATCTGGTCTGGTGCATGCGCCACTAGTCTCTCCCTCTTAGATAGCGTCCAAAAATTAGTCTTCAATCTAATAGATCCCACGTTATCAACTAAGCTCCAGCCTCTGTCCCATCATCGCAATGTTGAATCCCTATACCTAATATACAAGTATTTTAATTGAATGCACTCTGATGAACTCATTGAACTTGTTCCCTTTCGACATACATATTCCCGAAAACATCGCTGAGCAACAGTATCCTTTACTGTTGAATTCGTACATATTATAAGAAAGCTTTCTACTTTAAAAGTGTCTTCCTCGAACAACTAAAATTCGGAATTCTCTTGCTGCTACCTGCTTTTCTGACTGTACCGATATGCAGAATTTTAAATGTAACGTTAACTAACATATTGTTTTATTTTTACACAAGCATCGCCACATTATCAAGGCCAAGAGGCCACTCAAGGATAAGGATTAAAGTGTGTACAGTAGATATTAGACAATATAGTAATCATTAGTAATGAAAATTCGGTAAATTTGTTAACTTATATGGAACGGCTCATCAAGAACTTATTTACGTTAGACTTGAAGACAACCATATTGTAGTCAGCCGGAAAGCAGGAAAACGGAAGACAATTCCACAGGCGTGCAGTTCTAAGAAAGAAGCTTTATTCATGGAATCTACGTTTAGGTTTAGGCACAGATAAAGAGTGGGGGAATTATTGATAGCGTTTTCAGCTAGACGAGTGTTTCTTGTGAAAGTTTGGCGAGTGGGGGGACCATAGACTGAAGCTCAGTCGAACACTTTCCATGAAAATAACGATACATCAGAGACAAACTCGCAATATCTCTTCTGTGAGATAGAGGTTGCAGGGAAGAGAAAAGGACAACTCTTACGAGGCTACGAAGTCTATTTTGAACTTTATCAAGGCAGGACAAGTCCTTTCTAGCAGATCCTGTCCAGATGTGGCGACAGTATTCCATCCTTGGACGTACCTGGCTCTTATAATCTTGTTAATCTTTTCTAAGCATCGACCCAAATAGTATCACCTTACGTCCAAGTGGCGATATGCCTTGTTTGGAGTGAGTGTGAGTAAAAAAATATATCTTTTTAAATCAAATTCCAAATCTCTTTAGTTAAAAATAGAATCCTATTTTTAACTAAAGAGATTTGGAATTTGATTTAAAAAGATATATTTCTCCACTACTAACTCAGTATTTAAATATTCTTTTTTGGAACTAGCATGATTGCCCGGCGTTGCCCAGGTGTTTCGTGGTGTATGCTGAGCAAAAAAACAAAAACGGTCAATTTTTTTTTTAAATTTGACCGCTATTATGACCCCTTAACATTTATTGTTTTGGGCTCACATCAAGTTATTAAGTTAGATCCATTTCCAAGGAACCTATATCTAAAATTTCAAGTGTTTATACTCAAAATTGTCGGAGGAGTTTGGTAAAATTCTCAAAGGTCAAATTGTTGAACTTTGACCCCTTAACAGCCAAATTTCTGGCCGAAAACCGATCACATCGATTTTACCAAATCTCAGTACTCGGTATATATTTCAAGTTTGTAGATTAAAAATTGACAGAGTTATTGTAGACTAAAAATTGACAGAGTTATTGCGTAAGGAAATGTACACAGACACACAGACAAAAACACAGACACTTTCACTTTTATAGATATATAGATTTAAATCGATTTAGCATTAAAAATATTAATTGTTAATTTGTTTAATCATTGATTGTTCATTCCCTAAATATACAGGGTGTTTCAAAAGTCTTGGGAACATTACAAATGCGTATATCTCATGAACTATTCCAGGTAGAAAAATGAAACTGGTGTCATTTTAAAGCTTGCTTAATCAAGTTTTTTGGTCATACTAATGATTTTTGTCTTATCTTTCCATGTGCAGTAATGGCGTTCTCTAAACAAGACAAGGCGTTTTGCGTCCTCCAATTTGCAAAGACTGAATCGTGGACATGTGTTCAGCGTGCATTTCGCAGGAAATTTAAAAAAGAAGTCCCTGAAAGGAAACCCATTGTCAGATGGCATGCTAAATTTGTGAAAGATGGGTGTTTGTGCCCAAGTAAGCGAACAGGTCGCCCTTCAACTTCAGAAGATGCAGTTGAGCAAGTCCGGAAGCCTTTCAGCAGAGCCCCCGTAAATCAGTGAGAAGAGCCAGCAGGGAACTTCAGCTTGCTCCAGCAACTGTCTGGCGTGTCTTAAGGAAACGACTGCAAATGGTACCTTACAAGCTCAAGTTGGTCCAAAAGTTGAAGGACACTGATAAGCCACTTCGCCGTGACTTTTGCATTGCAATGCAAGAGAAGTTGGAAGATAACGGCTTTGATGACCGGCTTGTTTTTAGCGATGAGGCGACCTTCTATCTGAATGGCAAAGTTAACAAGCATAGCACTCGCATATGGGGTACTGAGTGTGACTTTTTCCTTTGGGGCTTTGTCAAGCAACAAGTCTATGTGCCGCCCCTTCTAAGAGATATTGACGAACTAAAGGCTCGAATAACGGCAGTTGTGGGAACCATTGACGTCAAGATGCTGGAACGCGTTTGGCAGGAAATGGACTATCGACTAGATGTCTGCCGTGTGACGAATGGTGCTCATATTGAGCAAGTTTGAAGATTCCCCACAAAACTTGAAACTTTAACCTTTCCAACGGTACCAATTTCATTTTTTAACTCCTAATAGTTTTTGAGTTATTAAAAATCTTTATGTTCCCAAGACTTTTGAAACACCCTGTATTATTGTATTTCTACATCATTTGATAATCTTTTTCGTCAAACATGCAAAATTCTACATAATTTTTACTTTTGCTTTTTAATTTATGTTTAACAAAGTTCAATTTCAATATAAATTGAATCGTGTTCCGCCATCGTCTTTTTTAAATGAAATGATTGAAGTAAATTATATTTAAAGTTAATAATATTTTTAGTAAATAATATTTTAATTAAATGATATTTTAAGTAAATGATATTTTAAGTAAATAATATTTTAAGTAAATTATATTTTAAGTAAATAATATTTTAAGTAAATAATATTTTAAGTAAATGATATTTTAAATAGATAATATTTTAAGTAAATACTATTTTAAGTAAATTATATTTTTAGTAAATAATATTTTAAGCAAATGATATTTTAAGTAAATGATATTTTAAGTAAATGATATTTTAAGTAAATAATATTTTAAGTAAATAATATTTTTAGTAAATAATATTTTAAGTAAATGATGTTTTAAGTAAATAATATTTAAAGTAAACAATATTGAAAGTAAATAATATTTAAAATAAATAAAATTTCTAGTAAGTAAAATTTAAAATAAATAATTATTAAACTAAATAATATTTAAAGTAAATAATATTTAAAGTAAATAATATTTAAAGTAAATAATATTTAAAATGAATAAGAGAGAAAAATCCAGGCTGTCCTCGACGGTCGTACATCTAAACAGTGTGATATAAATGCGGGAGTGCCTCAGGGGTCTATCCTTGGACCTCTATTGTTCCTAATATTTATTAATGACCTCCCCGACAAAACTGCCTCTGAGATGGGTATATATATATGCTGATGACACCACACTCTATAACAGGCGTGACAGGAAAACAAATGAGCACATATCTAAAGAAATGGAAAAAAATCTAGAGGATGACCCCCAATCTGTAGTGGAATGGGGACATAAATGGATGGTCACATTCAATGCTGCCAAGACTAGACTGGTTTCCTTCAATAATCACAAGAAACCTTCTCTGCCACCAATAGCAATGCCACTGACTCCCTGACTGAGAGTACATCTTTCAAACTGCTTGGCCTAACGTTCACAGGAAACATGAGTTGGAAAAATTATATTGAAAACATTGCTAGGGCCGCCTCGAAAAAGGTAGGCTCTCTCTACCGTGCTAGAAAACTACTGACACCTGAAAGTATCCTGTACCTCTATAAGGCCACCATTCGCCCATGTATGGAGTAATGCTGTCACATTTGGGCTGGTGCATCTGCTGCTAGTCTCTCGCTCCTAGACAAGGTTCAAAAGAGAGTCGCCAATCTGATAGGCCCTGAACTGGCATCTAAGCTTCAGCCTCTGTCCCATCGACCAAATGTTGCATCCCTCTGCCTGTTCTACAAGTATTTTAATGGTGAATACTCTGACGAACTGCAGACTCTTGTGCCCCCCACGACGGAGACACTCTCGACAAACCCGACAGGCAGCTAAATCCTACCCCCACACAGTAGAGATCCCTAGATGTAAAATATCTTTCTACTCCAGTAGTTTCTTCCCCAGGATCGCTAGACTCTGGAATTCCATTCCAGGTCCCTGCTTCCCTAACTGTACTGACATGCAGAAGTTCAAGTGTAACGTGAACCGACATCTTGCTGCTCAAATCCCAACATAGTGCCTCAGTAGTTGCTGCCTCTGATAGTAGCCCCCTACATCAAAGTGGCAATGTGCCTTGTTTGGGGTGAAAATGTAATAAAAAAAAAATTGAAACAATAATTTTTAAGTAAATAATTTTTAAGTAAATAATTTTTTAAGTAAATAATATTTTAAGTAAATAATTTTTTAAGCAAATAATATTTTAAGTAAATAATTTTTTAAGTAAATAATAAACGAACTTTAATCCTTAAAATACATGAGATAGAATGTTGCATCGCAGAAACAATACACAACTATCTCTTATCGAATTATTTGCAATTTTTCATTATTATAAAGTTCAGTTTCAGCATAAATTGTTTGTTTCTTCTCTTTTTCAGTGCATTTAAAAAATTTTTCGAATGTTGTTGTAAAAATTTTACATTCATTGTCGACAGTTTGACTTTCCAGCAGATCGTGCTTGCTATGATCTGAGGCGTAATGTTATATTTTAGGGATTAGACGAAGGTCACGACCGAACAAAGAAAAAGCAAGTATAATTTATAATATACTAGCAGGTCACCCGTCGTTGCCCTGTCGTAAAAATACGCTTACTTATAATATTTTGATTTATGCAGATTGCGTATTTATTATTATTATTATTATTATTATTATTATTATTATTATTATTATTATTATTATATAGCCATATTAATATATTGTACCCAGTATATAGTAGTGCACCCTCCGATGTTTGGCCCGGTAGTAAACACGCTGAAATGTGATATTTAATTTACGATTTTTATTTATTTAATTTTTATTTTTTACACAGCAATCACTGCTTATCAAGGCCCGGAAACCACTTGAGGATAAGGGTTAATGGGTATACATTAGTCAATGTGATTATAGCGTAGTAAACATAAGTAGTGGGATTTTTGTAAGTTGCATTATTTAGGGGGCCGGTTCATCAAGAACTTGTTTACATTGGACTTGAAGACAATCAAATTGTAGCCAGCTGGGAAGCGAGCACACGGCAGAGAGTTCCACAGGCGTGCAATTCTAAGAAAGAAGCTTTGTTCATAGAATCTACATTAAGGTTTAGGCACAAATAAAGAGTGTGAGAAATTATTGAGAGTGGTTTTAGGTAGACGAGTGTTTTTCGTGAAAGTTTGGTGAGGGGGGCATAGATTCAAGCTTACATGAGCACTTGCCATGAAAATAACGATAAAGCAGAGAGAGGCTCGCAACGTCTCTTCTATGGGGAAGAGAAAAGGGCATCTCCCCACTAAGCTACGAATTCTATTTTGAACTCTCTCACGACAGGATAAGCTACTTCTAGCAGCTTCTTCCCAGATGTAGCAACGTTACTCCATCGTTGGCCGTATCTGGCTTTTATATAGGTAGAGAATTGCATCAGGAGTGAGATATTTACTCGAGCGGTAGAAGGATCCCAGCATTTTTCAGCGAGCTTGGCAATGTATTTGATATACGTGTTCCATTTCAGATCAAGAGTAAAGGTCAGGCCCAGAAGCTTGTCAAAACATGAATTTATATTAATTATCAAAAACAATAGAAGAAAAAAAAAAGACTTTGGTTTCATTAGATAGAATCGAAACCAAAAGATATAGGTCTCGAGCCTTATCCGTTACTCTCTGATCTAAAGCCATGCGCTTACAAAAGCTGGAAAAATAACGTTGTTTTATGTATAAATGTACATTTGTGCATGATTACAATGGCACTTTAAGTCGACTTAAGTCTGCTAAGTTGAATATTTTTTTTTACAAGGAAGTCGCCACTTATTAAGGCCCGGAAGCCACTCGGGGAGAAGGGTTATTGTGTGTACAGTATGTTAGTATTGGAGATTTGATAAAGTGTCTTACTTAAGGAGGCGGTTCATCAGGAATTTGTTTACATTGGACTTGAAGACATCCAGGTGGTAGTCAGGTGGGAAACAGGCTACCGGAACAGAGTTCCACATGCGTGCACTTCTAAGAAAGAAGTTTTGTTCATGGAATCTACGTTTTGATTTTGGCACAGATAAGGAGTGGGGAAAATTTTTGAGAGTGGTTTCAGCTAGACGGGTGTTTATCGTGAAAGATTGGCGAGGGCGGACCAGGGATTGGAGTTCAGACGAGCACCTGCCATGGTAGTACCGATAAAACAAAGACAAGCTCGCAACGTCTTTCCTGTGGGAGAGAGGTTGCAGGAAAGAGAAAATGGCATCCCGCACTAAGCCACGAAACCTATTTTGTACTCTGTCAAGGCAGGATAGAGTGTTTTAGCAGCTCCTGCCCAGATGTGGCAACAGTACTCCATCCTTGGACGTACTTGGCTTTTATATAAGTAGAGAATTGCATCAGCAGTGAGATATCTTCTTGAACGGTAGAAGGATCCTACCATTTTTCCAGCGACCTTGGTAATAGACTTGATGCACGTGTTCTATTTCAGGTCAGGAGTAAAGGTCAAGCCCAGAAGCTTATCAATGCATGGAGCTTCCCCTATTCGAGAATCATCCATTTCAATTGATGCCAGATTAGGATCAGAGCGTTGATGATGTAAAGATAGGAGTTTGGTTTTAGATGCATTAAAAGTAACCAGCCACCTCCTCCCCCACTGTACCACGCGCTCAAGATCAGAGGAGAGACAATCTGAGAGAACTTTGTCACTTTCGGCCTTTGATGTGTTGCCATAGATGGACGTGTCATCACCATAGATGTCAACGAATGATTTAAGTATGTGTTTTGGGAGATCATTGATGTAGACCAGGAAGAGAGTTAGGCCTAGAATGGACCCCTGAGGGACTGCAGCATTAATATTGAGGGTCTCTGATTTCTGCCCATCAACCACTACTCTTACGAGCCTATCGGAGAGAAATGATTTAATGATAGATAAAACATTTCCGTAGCTGGAAATCTTTATAAGTAGGCGCTTATGCCATACCTTATCGAAGGCCTTCGATATGTCAAGAGCAATTGCCCTAGAGAGGAGGCCTTTGTCAAGAGATTCACTAATCCTATGAGATATAACCGTTAGCACATCTGCTGTAGATCTGGCAGAACGGAAATCATATTGCATGTCACTAAAAAGTTATTTTTTCTGAGGTGGTTGACTACTTCTCTATTTAATATGGATTCAAGCAGCTTACTCATGACACAAAGGAGACTTATTGATCTGTACTGAGAGGGAGATGATTTATCACCTAAATTCTTAAATACAGGGTATACTGATGAGGTTTTCCAGGGTGTTAGGAAGCACTTATTTTTAAGGCAACGCTTAAAGAGTTTTGTAAGTATGGAGGCAATTTCTAGTTTAAGCTTTTTCAGCACAATGATTGGAATGCCGTCAGGGCCAGTCGCTTTACTGGAATCTAGGTTCTTGATTAGCTTGCCGACATCACGCACAGATATTTGTATGTTGCAGAGCGTGTTGTCCGTTATAGGAGGAAATACGGGGAGTTGATGGCCTTCGTCGTATAGGGAAGAATTAGCTACAAAGTTCTTGGCAAATAGTTTGGCCTTGTCTGACGTTGACGAGATGACCTCAGGTCCATTGATGGTGGTTGGGATAGAACGCACGCTTCTATTCAGGATCCTGTTTGCTATTTGACAAAACTGATGGGAACCAAGCCGCTGCTCAGCTACTTTGGACTGAACATATAGCTCTCTTGCATTTTTTTTATTACTCATTTGCAGTGGTTGCTGGCAGTCCTGAGGGCAGCTTTAATCACAGTGCATCTATTACGTTGGTAGCTATGGAAAAAGTGATTTCTGTACGCGATGCAGCAGCACATTCTGGGGAGAACCATGGCTGGCTGTAAGGTTTTTGTTGGAATTTTTCCAATTTAAATCACTGGCTAGTTATTTGTCCGGGCAAAGAATAAATAAAATGTGTTCAAGTGATACAAATCCCATACATATAAAGTGTTAAGTTTGTAGCACATAAATTGATAAAGAAGTTTCATAGAGACCGTTCTTCAGGCAGACACGGACACTTTTATATAGATACTAGCAAACCGTCCAGCGCTACCCGGTCGTATAATACGCTTCAGTAATATATTTTAATTCATGTAGATTTCGTATTTATTATTAAATATCTAATTCTCTATAAATTATTATACTGTACTCAATATATAGTGATGATTTCAAAAATTTTAACAATATGACATAGGTACCATCAGCTAAAATCGAAAGCAGAATATTTAGCGCTCCATCCTTAGTTGTTACATTTTGATCTATCGACAGATAGGTAAAAAGTTTCGAACTTAGCGACTTCAAGCATGCGTTGAAGGTTTATTCGACTTACTCCTGCCAAGGTCAACTGTTTTTTTTTTTTTTTTTTTTTACCAATTAACAGTTATTTTAGCGGCTAAAATATAAATTAGAAATGTTCCTCAGGTTTCAACGAAATTTCGAACGTACCCCTTTATTTTCTAACACGGGGATACATGCTCTCGTTCCATCAGCCACGACTGAATAGAGGCCCTAAGTAATTCTCAATTGTATTTTTCGATCGCCAACACTTAGAAGAAAACCTTCAATCTTCAGAAGTATATCACTTTTACAATAATTATGGATACTTGCAGACAGTAATAGTATGAATTTTTTGCGTCTTAAACCTATATTATTTCTAGTTATAAATATCACTATTTATTAAGTTCTCTATCGGATTCAAATCCGGGCTCTGAGGTGGCCAATCTATCAGATGTTTACCAGGAATCCCCTGGGCTGAAAACCAAGCTTTTGTTAACCGAGAAGCATTGCTTCAGGCATTGTCTTGTTGAATAATGAGATTCTGGTTGACAGCATCATTTTGTGAACGAGGGCAATAAATTCTGTTCTAAAAAAACTTTTAGTAGTTCACAGAAATCGTGTTGACATCTTCAGGGACAAGAAAAAGGCCAACAATCTCCCTACCAATAATCCCAGCGCACATCATCACCCCTTTTCCTTCCTGTTGAGGTCTAAATCGTAAGCGTGGGCTATTGCCTTTAAGAATTCAACCCTTGGTCCAACCGTCGGGACTGTCGAGGGTTTCTCTAGCCTTTTCAAATATTTAGTGGCCCTGACAGTTGATATCACTCAAAGGAGGACAGTTTATCGGTGTTCTCCGGTCCGCTATTAGTTTACAAAATCCGATTTCGGGTCCTTTTAGAAAAGATAACGACGCTGTCACTAAAACCATAGTGCTATGAATGCGTGGGCGAACGTAGTTCAGTTTTTATAATATTTAAACGAATTCAAGGGATGACTTCTTTTGCGTGTGTTTGCGCATGCATAGAAGCTATCTTGTCATAAAGGAACGATTTTTTGCTACCCCTCCCTGTAAAAAAGCGAGCATTTGAAGGTGACGTAATGAATGTTTTTAGCCAATTATTCGATATCTCTCGTCGAAAGGTTCGAACTTGAAAATGATAATCCGTAGCCTATGTAGAAAGTTATATCGAGACATACAAACACGCACACTCAAACACACACACTCAAACACACACACATTTTGGCTTTTATATATAGAGAGGTAATTATTTTATTTAACACTGAGGGAGCATATTATATCACCTGACGGGTGCGTCGCCGATGGCTTCGCAGTTAAAACTGCTATACGTCAGTGTCATTTGGAATGGCAGCTTCAACTCGCCTGGCCAAAACCATTACTAATAATTTCACACACTCTTTATCTGCGCCTAAACCTAAATGTAGATTCTATGGAAAAAGCTTCTTTCTTAGAACTATACGCCGGTGGAACTCTTCCGTTTGCTTGCTTTCCAGCTGACTAAAATCTGATTGTCTTCAAGTCTAACGTAAACAAGTTCTTGATGAAATATCCCCCTAAATAATCCAATTTACAAAATTCCCCACTACTTATGGTTACTACGCTATCATCACATTGAATAATGTATACCCATTAACTCTTATCCTCGAGTGACCTCCGGAGCCTTGATAAGTGGTGATTCCTGTGTAAAAAAACAACTGTTTAAACAGTACATTTTTATTTCTCCTCTCTTTCGCCATTGAAAGAGAGAAAAAGAGAGCGAGAGAGAGAGAAAGAGAGAGTGAGAGAGAGAACAAAAAAGAGAGAGAGAGAGAGAGAGAGAGAGAGAGAGAGAGAGAGAGAGAGAGAGAGAGAGAGATACAGAACACTTAACCAGTGTTTAGTTTTTGTAAGCTTTGGTGTCAAGGTCTTATAAGTTTCACGTTTCAAATTCCGGGGTCCCAAATTTTATTTACAAAATCGTGTTTCATAACAACATTCCAGTCAAACCTGGTTGATATAATCTGACATTTTGAAAATCACACAGTGTCTGCATGATAGGTACGTGCCTCCTCACAAATACAGAACTAGCCTGGTACAAGGGTGATTAATATAGAAACCCATCATCCCTACAAAAGGGAGTTTCCTCATTGTCACAAGTGTTTTTATATGTTGCTTAGAAATGAATAAGGATAAATAAATGTTTCATCCTCTAATATTGTATTGTCATCAGGATTGGCAAAATTGCCCATTTTTCAGTCTTCTCCGAGGTTACTTTGTTCACAATACATTGTAGTCTACATTGCACTCTAGAGAATCTACTGTTCATTTTGTTTTTGACAACATAGAGAGAATGTAAACGAATATCATTTGAACGACTGCCCATCTGCGTCTCTCAATTCCCAAGTAAAACAAATGGGGTGGAATTGATTTCAGCCAGTGAAACAACTCTTTTTCTAAACCTTTGATATCTCAGTAAGTCTCTATTTTCTTTTCATGCACGAGTAGATTCGTCTTTAGTTACAATCAGGATGGCATCACGGCCCGCACAAAGAAAAGTGACGATAAATAGAATGAAAGACCAGCGACCGCGCACGTATTTAAAAAAGACTTTATTTTGTTGATTTGTTTTGAGTCGCTCACCAGTGATAACACACACGTGCACAAGTACATGCTTGTTAAAAACGACATGTACGAACTGTTTAGCACAACTGTTACATATATACGTGTATATACACTCGAAAAATATACAAGGGTGTCGCTTCAGCAAAAAAAAAATATTTTCATATAATGGCTTGAATTTAAGTTTAAAATGCAAATATCAAGTATTATGGCGAAGTTGTGCTCTTAACACAAACAGTAATTTAGAACGCACCCTGTCATATCAAAGAACCGACTGTTGATTTATATGCTGGGCCTTTCTACTTGTGCGATGATAATAGCTCGAATTTAAGTTTAAAATGAAAAACAAGTATCATGGCTGAATTGTGCTCTAAACAGAAACATTCATTTCGAACGCGCCCAAAGAGCCTTTTGATGATTTTATACGTTGAGTCTGGTAATACAACTTCTATAATGCACTTGTGGTGCACTTGTGATGCACTTGTGATGTTGGGTTGTGTAAGGTGTTAACTTTAGTCAAAATCGCCTGTTCGTTTTCTTATCAGATTTTTTCGATTACCGATACTTATCAAAACATTCCGATACAAAACCTACCCAAATCACTGAAAGGCACATAAAGTATATTTGTGCAAACTTTTCAGAAAAAAATTCGCGTAGCCGTTTAGGAGTCCATAGAGAACGAACTCACACACACGAATAAACAAAGTTCTTTTTATTTAATAGTAGACATATTTCTAGAATCTACTATCATTAGAACCTGTTTAATTGGAAAACTCCTTTTGGCTGACACCCAAATCATTTCAGATTATCATGGAAAAGATCCTCATTGTACAGGTGTCGTTCCAATAATTATGTATACTACTTATTTTTTAACAAAAAATGTTAAAGAGATCCGAACACATGAGTGGTACCATTAAAACGAGCGTTCTTTTGATCTCCAATATTTATTTTTCTTCATAGTCACCACTATTCTCAATGCACCTATGCCGGCGCTGGGATGTTTGGTGTGTATGAGCGTCCGAAGCGCGTTTTGCCACTCACATCTCTATCGCCACTCTGAAATCGACGAGCCCATCTCCTAAATACGCTGACATCAACTGCATCGGCTTCGTAAACGTTCAGCAGGCGTCGGCGAATATTGATCATTCCAATTTTTTCTTCATGGAGGTTTTCTATGAAACATATCTGCTTCTGATGCACGTAAATGACAGGGGTTGCTGCCTTAGAATCTCAAACCGTTAATATTCACAATTGAAACATTCAGGTGATTAATGCCTAAGCACAAACATCATAAAAATGTAATTTGCGATCTTGTCTGATCCATTCCTGCAGAATGAAAATAAGAGACATTAGTTGTGAACGCCCTTTCGTATTGATAATAGTCCTCTTCAAGGAATGTACGCATTATTCACAGGCATCACACTCGATGGCTTCATCCTCTGGAACTGGTCCTTAAACTATATCCGATTGTGAGGCCCCAGCTTGCGGGCTTTGGAGAGTGTGGAGCCACACTTTAATTGCCATTACTTCCAGATCAACTCTGACCCGGAGTGGTAGTACCTGTTAGGGTCCCAACTATGGATTAAATAGAAATCGACTTAAAAAAACAAAAACAAAAACAAATATACTCTATTAAACAAAAATACTTAAAAATCACTGGATTCGGCATTAAATAACCTGAAAAGGGTTGATATGCCGTAAAACAAAAATAACAAACGTCCTCTTGAACGCGTAAAGTAATCTGTGTAAAATTTCCTCTATTCTTTACAGCTTTTGCATTTTTTAATATATACCGTATAGTTTGGCGTATAAGGCGAGATAAGACGAGGCAAAAAACTGGAGCAAATTTTAATAAATTTATCATATATCGGTTGTATGAGACAACTGCTTAATCAGGAAACCATGTTTGTTTAGCATAGGCTAGACATTGCAATCATCGGTATCTTATGAAATATTGGTTTATAAAGATAATTTTTTAAAACCTTAAGCATCGTCTTATATGTCGAAATATACGGTACTTCGATCTATCATGAATATCCCGGTTATGAACATGCACTCGTGCGTTCACTCCATAGTTCGTACTTCTACTGTTCTTTGTTGCAGTTTTTGTTCAATTTAATCAGATCTTCCACAAAGTCCGTCTCTGCTCTATCGTTATTTTCAAGGCAAATGCTCGTCTGAGCCTAACTCTACTCCCCCCCTTGCCAAATTGAAAAAAAAAAAAAACTCCTCTAGCTACAAAGACCGTCAAAAGTTTCTCCCACTCATTATATGTGCTAAATCTAATGAAATAACCTTATTTCCTAAAAGAGCGCCCACCCCCATGGTGAACTCTGTTCTACTTGCCTGCTTTCCAGCTGACTACAACATTGCCGTCTTCAATTCATACGTGAACAAGTTCTTGTTTAATCGCACCTCTAAATAATCTATTTCTACCCTAATTCCATGACTTTTAATACGCTGTTGACAACCGTACACTCATTAGCTCTTATCCTCGAGTTGAATTTAGGGCCTTGATAAATGGAAACTACAAAGTAAAAAGAGGGTTTTTACTTCCAAAACAAGCTACTCATTACTGGGCCAGACATTCTCTCATTCTCTGATCTGAGTTATAGTATATATATATATATATATATATATATATATATATATATATATATATATATGTAATTTATTACCGTTTTATCTGTTTAGTTACACATGTTTCCGCTACTGAATCATATCAACGATCCAGTAACTTCGTCAGACTTGGACAGAAGTGGTTATTATGATTTGAAAAGACGATATCAGAAGAAGACGAAAGAGGGTGTGTCTAAATTTAGATCTGACAGCATTTAATTTTTAAGATTTAATAACTAAAGAAGAAAAAGAAAAAAAGAAAACAAAAAGGGTGAGGTTGAATTTAAAAAGCTTTAACCAGACACGACACGGGTTTCCAGTATTGGAGAAAGAGATATAGAGATAGAGAGAGGGAAAGGCGTATATGGAGAGGGGAGGAGAAGAGGGGTAGTTGACTGTTTAATAAGTAAAGGGAAATACATATGAAACAGGTGGGTAGTTACCACGATTTAGTCGACCGATTGTCCTTATGTCATATTAGGTTTGACACGTTAAGGATTTATTCAATAAATCATAATCACCACTTTTGCCCAAGTCTGACGAAGTTACTGGATCGTTGATACGATTCGGTAGCGGAAACATGTGTAACTAAACAGATTAAACTGCAATAAATTTAAAAAAATGTATATTTGCTCTGCAATAGTATTGAGCATCTTCTTCAAGTTTCACTATATATATATATATATATATATATATATATATATATATATATATATATATATATATAAAGTTGGCTATAATATTATCTTTGTTTCATTGAGGTCCGTAGTGTAGTGTATCTTTATTAGTAGTGAGCCTCTCCTCTGTGGCACTATGACTGTGATATCTGTTTTGTTTACATATTACCATCCTCTCAGGTGTTATCTTTTCATTTGGGAACGGAGGATTGGTGGTTGTGTACTTTAACCATAACATATCACAATTTGTTTATCTATAATATATGAGTATTTGTATGCATGATACAGTCTACAGAAGTTATGGTTGACTAAAAGTCAACCTTGACTTAGTCCCACACACAAAACTTGAATAACTGCATTGCAGAATGAACTAAAATTTTTATCATTGGTCAACCATGATGAATACTGTTGCATTCAAAAGTTGTTTTTTTTACGTAGTAATCACTTTTGTTCGAAATTCAATGCGTGATCTTCTATATAAATAAAACAGTAGACGTATATGTGTGTGTAAATATCTGACAGGTAAACTCTTAAACTACTGGTCACATAGCACTTAAACCTTCAGGAAATAATATACATGCACTAATTGTGGTTTATAGCGAATAATATCTTTGTTTACATCCATGCATACTGCATATAGTCATCGGCAAATTTTCATGTAAAATGTTCACTAACCACTAGCCGACAGTTTCGTTTTTTTATGCGCATGCGCACCTTCGCTTCATTCCTTTATTATTTTTTTTTACTTTATACAGAAAACAACATCAGGCTGGAGTATTTTTTTTTTAATTTCAATTCTAACTAGTGAAACCAAATCATTTTTTAGGTCTTTGTAATAAAAAAAGACGAAATCATACGTAAAACTCTCTGCCGCTTGCCTGCCCCCCCCCCGACCTCAACTTGGATGTCTTCAAGTCCAACACAACAAATTCCTGATGAACCGCCCCCTTAAGTAATGCCACTATCAAATCTCCAATAATAACTATTACTACGATATTATCCCATTGATTACTGTACACACAATAACCATGATCCCCCAGTAGCTTCTGGGCCTTGATAAGTGGTGACCTCCATGTAAAAAAAACGTGCTCGCAGTTTGGAATTTGTAAATACGAAAAGTCTGTATATAGTTTTACGATCTCATATTCATTTTATTTCATACATATTTTTAAGACAGAGGGCGAGGGAAATGGCACACAGAATACGGATCGTGCTGAAATAATAACGTTATTATTCAGAAAGCCATTCTTAATAATGGGAGGGGAAGTTATTATTTAAACTATTCTGTACTTTAACTTAGCAATTTATTAAATAAGAGACTGACATATATTATCTCTAATTTCGTTTAGTATTAGTTAAAATTAGTAAACTATGCGTTTCTCAATCCAATTTCTTGATTAGTCTATTGTAAAGCAAGTGTTGCCTAATCACTAACTGCACGTTGAAATATATTTAACATACGCTGCTTCTCCAGTGTATTACCTATAAAAATACGGTGAATATGAAGAATCTTTCCACCCTGAAAAATCCTTTTAAATTACCAATGTGATAGGTTTTCGGGGGCGCTGGAAACGAAAATAACTTTCAAAAATTACGACAAACGAGTAGTTTCCAAGTAGTTTCCATGAAAGAGGTTTACTTGCTTACAAGCTAAAACGCCACTTGTTTTCCTAAATAGAATAGTAAACTTTAGTTTTAATTACACTCCCACTTTACCGGGAGAGGCACAAAGGATCAATTAATCGGGAGTCCTCGAATGTTTAATTCCAACTGTCTGTCTCACTTTCGGATGAATGTCTAGTACTGCATAAACTTTTCATCTCCTCGAACAACTTAACTCCTAACTGTAAATCCTATATGCTGATATTTGTTGACTACTCGATATTAGTGTTGGGACGATTAATCGGAATCGGAACTTTTTGGAGCATCGGAATCAGCAAAAATTGAGCCTATTTTCCGATGCCAAACCGATTCGTAAATTTATTTTTTATTGGATTTTGTTTTAAGAAACATCTTCCACTGCTTGTAGTAATAATAAAATAATAAATATTTATTGAGATTTAAACTTCCAGTAAGACTAAAATCTCTAGATCACTCCATCACAAGTGTTTTTTTTTTACGTTTAAGAAAATATGAGCACATTTAATGTGTTTTTAGGGTCATCGGGACAAAATAACACTTTGATAGTTAAATATTTAAAGATTCATAAAAATTAGAATCGGTAATTGTATCGGAATCGGGAATTTAATACGGAATCGGTAATTGTATCGGAATCGGGAAAATATTGGAATCGTCTCATTACTACTTGATATGTCCACTGACATTTTCGACTGAAAGAAGTTTATTTGGGCACACACAAATGAAGATATTTTTTTCAAATAGATCGGTCCCATCATGGTTCTAATTTTAATAGATTTATTTTATTTCAAAAAAACACCCTTTGGAAGTCTTGCATAATAGTCTTTCTATAGTATGAGGATGTAAGTTGCGTATGTATAAAATATTTTCAGTGTCTTTAGATGTATGCATAACAAAACGTTCAGTATAAATGTTGGAGTCCCTCAGGGGTCCATCCTGGACCCAACTCTCTTCCTGGTCTACATCAATGATCTCCCAAAATATATACTTAAATCATTCGTTGACATCTATGCTGATGACACGACCATCTATGGCAACACACCAAAGGCCGTAAATGACAAAGTTCTCTCTGATTCTCTATTCTCTGATCTTGAGCGCGTGGTACAGTAGGAGAAGATGTAGCTGGTTACTTTTACTGCATCTAAAACCAAGCTCCTATCTTTACATCATCAACGCTCTGATCCTAATCTAGCATCAATTGAAATGGATGGTTCTCGACTAGGGGAAGCTCCATGCTTTGGTAAGCTTCTGGGCTTGACCTTTACTCCTGACCTGAAATGGAACATGTACATCAAGTCTATTACCAAGGTCGCTGGAAAAATGGTAGAATCCCTCTACCGTTCCAGAAGTTATCTCACTGCTGATGCAATTCTCTGCTTATATGCCAAGTACGTCAAAAGATGGAGTACTGTTGCCACATCTGGGCTAGAGCTGCTAAAACACTCTATCCTGCCTTGACAGAATACAAAATAGGTTTCGTGGCTTAGTGGGGGATGCCCTTTTCTCTTCTTTGCAACCTCTCTTCCACAGGAAAGACGTTGCGAGCCTGTCTTTGTTTTATCGTTACTTCCATGACAGGTGCTCGTCTGAGGAGCTCCAATCCCTGGTCCCCCTCGCCGGCCTTTCACGAAAAACACCCGTCTAGCTGAAACCACTCTCAAAAATTTTCCCCACTGCCAAAACCAAAACGTAGATTCCATGAACACAGCTTCTTTCTTAGAAGTGCATTCCTGTGGAACTCTGTCCTGTCTGCTTGTTTCCCACCTGACTACAACCTGGATGTCTTCAAGTCCAACATAAACAAATTCCTGATGAACCACCCTCTTAAGTAGACATTTTATCAAATCTCAACATTAACGTACTGTACACGCAATAACTCTTATCCCCGAGTGGCTTCCGGGTCTTGATAAGTGGTGACTTCCTTGTAAAAAAATGTACATAATGTCTGTTTGTGTCACCGTTGACATATACACAAACAGCATATATATTGTCGCCGTGCTATCCCTTTCTTCATAACAACGCCTGGCAAAGACGGTGATTTCATGATCTTTTATTCTTTAATTGTTCTATCGGGGTTGCAATTTCAACATTGTCTTCATTTACGCACCCTAACCATATCTAGGCCGATACTGGACTGTTATTTCTAACCAACTAAACTTCAAGTTTTTATCTAAAACTATCTTTCTAATTTATTACGTCATCACCTGATAGTTTTTCCCACGATCCATTTGTCATTATTACCACATCTGAACTTGCCTCTTAATTCCAAATTATTTTTCAAGTGAACACATACTTGTCAGAATAAAATTCTACTCTATCAAGTTAACATGCCTAAATTATTCTTTGAAAATATTTTATTCGCACATACTATGTGACATAGTATTTAGACTTACGAAACAAGTACATAAGAAAAATCGACTAGCTTATTCTCTGACGTTGCCCGGAACTAAGATTATTACACCGGGAAGATATTCTTATTGTCCATATAACTTCTATTTTCGATATAAATCCAGCCAGATACTTTTATCGTCCATGTTCTTCTTTTTTATCTTTGACCAAGCATTTATCACCTGCAACATTTGACACTCAAATGCACCATAAAAACATGCAGTTAAGGGCATGTTTATAGTAACCTGTGTTTCTAATTTTATTCTTATTTTTGTAGCCGCTACTCAACAGTGTATATCATTAAACGCTGTATTATTAACTAGCAAGGAGACCTAACGTTTCACAGGATTGACTGATGATCAACAAATATTTCACACTATCATATTTTATTGTCATCGACATCGATGAAAGCGACAATTTTCCAATCAAATCGATCAATTGCTTGCTCTAGTAGGGAACTCATCGCGGTTCACTGATGTGAATCTTTACATGCTTCTTTACAGTGACGTAGTCTATTATACATTGTACTGTAATGAACTTACTGTTTTAAATAATTGTTTTTTTGTTGTCGTTGATTTTTATATGTCGGGTCTTTCGACTTCTGTGGTAATAAAACTTCTCAAATGCACTTGTGATGTAAGGCTGTGTTAGGTGTTTACTTTAGTCCAAATCGCCTGTTCCTTTTTCTCATCGGAATATTTCAATTATCAATTTTCGATACTTATTGGAGACATTTCGATATAAACCTATCTAACAACACTGCAATGCAGATAATTTATTTTCATGTGAAATTTCATAAAAATCAGCCCAGACGTTTGCGAGTCCATGGAAAACGAACTTACACACATACACTCAGATACACACACACACACACGCACGCACACACACACACACGCACACACACACATATACAACGTTCTTTATATAACAGAAGAGGTAGAGATTTTTTATATAATCGTTTCAGTTAAGGTTAACATGTAATAAAAATTAAGTATCATGATTCAATTGTGCTCTAAACAGAAGCATTCATTTCGAACTCGCCTCTGTCATATCAAAAACCTATTATTATTTTATCTGCCTGGCCTTACTGCTTGTGAAGTGATAATAGCTTGAATTTAAGTTTAAAATAGAGCAGTTAATTTCATGCTTCAATTGTGCGCTGAACAGCAAGTTATTACGAAAGCCCCCCCAGTCAGATCAAATGAACCTACTGCTGATTTTATATAGCTGCCCTTTCTGCTTGCATGGTAATAAAACTTCTCACATGCACTCGTGATAATAGGCTATGCAAGGCGTAAGGAGGTAGGGGTTTAGTTGTTTTTCTCGGAATTATCTGATCGCATTTAAAAAAATTTTCATTTTCTATCGTTAATTTATATCTTTTTTTTTTTTGGACTGTTTTTCTGCTCTCGTGTTATGATAAATTGCCAGGTAACCCGCGCGTAACTAAGTAATCGATAACATGGTACGAACCTCTTTATATCTGCAACATATACAGTCCGATCATGGGCAGAACAGAAATAAAAGAAAAATAGCTGTTGCATTTACTTATACTAGTGAAATAACGAGATTTCTCGTTATGTTATATGCAAATAAGATGAGTCCGTCTAGAATAAAAATCACGTTTTTCAGAGACGGGGGCGAAGTTGGAATCGTAAGCTTGGTCAGTACTATCACAACTTTAACCACACGAAATGTCAGATTACTCTCTGTATAAAACGACATTCATAATATTTTTAGAATGTATTTCTTAGAATTCTGTATTACCTAGTAATAATGTAGCAGAATTTAACAACGCGGACGTATGGCTGCTGCATGTAAGTGTCGAGCAGTGTTCGAAATGACGTCACTGCGAGGAAGAAAAGAAAAGTATATAAAAAGAAGAATGCGTGTGAAGACCGAGGATAAAGGTTACATTAGCGATCATGATCACGTTAGAGATGTAGGTAAAGTCCCGCGTGATCAGAGAATGAGGAATAAAAGTTTTCCCTTAAAATCTGAAACAGCGAGATATTGTCGCCTGTTTCTTGTTGTAATGTTGTGACCCTTTGGCTTTGATCATAGCATAGTATCGGTGTTCACTGTTGCAGGCAACGCCAAGGGCCATACATTATTATTATTAATTGATTTGCGCGATGACGGGTCGCTGGAACGATTATTATGATTAGAAAAATAAACAATTAGATTGAGAAAAAGTGATTCACAACTGAAATAATAAACAACTATAAAAAATGTGATGTTATAAAATACAGGAAAACATAATTTTTTGTTTGGATAAACAAATAATCAGATTTATGTTACGTCAGCGTTTGGGATCTTAGACACGTGATGAGATGTAGATTTTGGGAGATTCTAGTCAGTTGTTAGCTGAACATCAGAGAGAACAGACGACTTAAAGGGAAGTTGGTCTCTCAATAATCCAGGTATGTGTTGTGTTATTTACATTAGTTAAAAAAGAACTGTTTGTCTACAACTGTTTCGATACGTTGATGGCAATCGTTTCCTGTTAGAACTGTTGCATAAACGTTAAAATATACACACTAGACGATCAACTAAATGATACGGCGTATATACATACACGCATTTACACGTACATGAATATACAGATAAAATATAAACACCAACTATTCAACATGTCCGTCGTTTTGGAACATATACACACAACGTAACACTTGTGACGTGCTAACACAGAAGTAACTTCTTTACACGAAGTGTTAGTTAAAACTCACCGTTAATTTCGTAATTACATATATATATTCGTGGGTGTCTCTTAAGCAACTGTAACGGGTAATTTTCATGTTTCGTTAAAGATATGTTAGCATGTTTCTTTTAATTTTAAGGTCACATTTTATTTGTTTATTTGATGTTTGTTTTATGCATTGTTTCTTATTGATTTGTTCAGTTAAATTTATCTTAAGAACATTATTTTGAAGAAAACTTTCTCACGAAGCGAACTTTACATACAAAAGTAACGGTCTAAAACTACTTCTATATCGCTAAAATAAATTAATTATAACTCTCACATTTAAAGGCGATAGAACATAAAACCTGCCAAGGTATCGTGACTCATTAGGAAAAGGCTTGATAACTTATAGCCTAGCTGTGAATTCGATTCATATTAATGGGTGATCCATGCTATACTCAGCAACACGTGTCCTTGGATATATTTTGTGCAAGTAAAAATATTAAAAAGTATTTAAATAAGATATTAAACTCTTTTTTTACATAATAATAAAATAAATATTGCTAAAAATAACAAAAAATATAAATCACACGAAACATTACTTATGTAGATTTAGTATATGTCTGTCTAGACTGAAACTACACTATTACTGATAATACTTGTATTTCCGTACCTTTTTAATGTTTAATTCTGTTTACTATAATATTTAACAGTAATGTATTTTATATGATCGATTAAAAGATTAGTGTAGTATCTGTTTAGCTGTCATGATACTATCCTCCCAAGCATGCCCTCATCCTTTAGTAAGGTCATCATAGTATATGTTATATATTTATGATACATCATTCCAAATGTACATCATTTTCCTCAATTTTTTATAGTTGGGATTGTAGTATCTGTTCTCTGACCTGAGACCATCTTTTGCATTATTCTGCGTTTGATGTATATTGCGATAACTCTTTTGCCATTTTGTCTTTACTGTACCAGACATTATATCATTCTGTGATTTGAGTTGTAGCATATATATATATATATATATATATATATATATATATATATATAATTCGTTGGCTATAATACTGTCTTTGTTTCATTGAAACTGGTAGTATAGTGTATCTTTTGTAGTAGCGAGACCCTCCTTTGTCGTACCATGACTTTGAAGACTAGTGTAGTATATGTTTTGCTTACATATGTCAATCCTCCTAGGTGCTATCTTTTCATTTGAGGACGGAGGATTAGTGTTTGCGTACCTTCGTTAGAAAATATCACATTGTGCTCATTATTAATAAAACAATTTTTTTCTGTTTGCTATCTTTTTACTTTCATGCTAGCAATATGCGTGATACAATCTACAGCAGTTTATTTTTTAGTAAACTATGACATATTCCCACACACGCAACTTGAATAAATGCATTGCAAAACTAATCTTTTATCTTTGGTCAACCATGATGAATACTGTTGCATTTAAAAACAAAATACGTAGAAATAACTTTTGTTCGAATTTTAATGCAGTAGACGTACGTGTGTGTGTAAATATCTAACAGATAAACTCGTAAACTGCTGATCACATAGCACTGAAATTCTCAGGAAATAATATTCATACACCAGTGATTGTTTATAGCGAATAATAGTTTTGCTTACATTCATGTACACCGCATACAGACATCGGCAAATTTATATGTAAAATGATAATTAACCACTAGCCGGCATTTTCGTTTTATCTGCATGCGCACCTTCGTTTTATTCCTTCAATTTTTTAAACTTAATACAGAAAATAACATCAATCTGGAATGCTCGTTTTTTTATTTCAATTCTAACTGATGACACCAACTCATTGTTTCATGTTTTATATTTAAAAACAAAAACAAAAATGAAACGAAATCATACGTAAATTTTACTTGCGGTTTGGAATTAGTACGTACGAAAACAAACTTATGTATATCTTTTTTGCGGTCTCATATTTACATTATATAATACATACTTTTAAGAGAGAGAGAGAGAGAGAGAGAGAGAGAGAGAGAGAGATAGATCCTGTGTGGGCATTGCCCATTGGATTTCAAGTCCAACGCCTTAACCACTCGGCCATCGCAGCTTCTTCCCCAAATCACAGAAAATATTACGTGATTGTTTTATTATCTTCTACAAAGTGTATAAAAATTATCCGCTACGAACAGGATTGGATCCTGTGCGGGCATTGCCCATTGGATTTTAAGGCCAACGCCTTAACCACTCGGCCAGCGTAGCGTCTCCTCCAAATGAAACAAAATATTACGTGATTGTTTTATTATCTCCTACAAAGTGTATAAAAAAAACATCCGCTACGAACAGGATTCGAACCTGTGCGGGCATTTCTCATTGGATTTCAAGTCCAACTCCTTTACCACTCGGATATCGTAGCTTCTCCAAATCACAGAAAATATTACGTAATTGTTTTATTATCTTCTACAAAGTGTATAAAAAATCACCCGCTATGAACAGGGCTAGGACTTGTGCGGGAATTGCCCATTGGAGTTCAAGTCCAACGCCTTAACCACTCGGCCATCGCAGCTTCTCCGTCAAATCAGAGAAAATATTACGTGATTGTTTTATTATCTTCTACAAAGTGTATAAAAATCATCCGCTACGAATAGGATTCCAAGATGTGCGGGCATTGTCCAATGGATCTCAAGTTCAACGCCTTAACTACTCAGCCATCGCAGTTTCTCCTCCGAATTACAGAAAATATTACATGATGTGTGTGTGTGTGTATGTGTGTGTGTGTGTGTGTGTATGTGTGTGTGTAGGGAGAATGACACGGTACGGACCGTGCTAAAAGAATAACGTTATTATTCAGAAAGCCATTCTTAATATGGGGAGGGGAAGCTATTATTTATACAATTCTATACTTTCACCTTACAGTTTATTAAATAAGAAATTTCCATGTATTATCTCTATTTTTGTTTAGTATTAGTAAACATAAACTATGCGTTTCTCAATCCAATTTCTTGATTAGTCTATTCTAAAGCAAGTGTTGCCCAATCATAACCTGCAATTGGAAATATTTATTTTATGAGTAGCATGGATTTTTAAAAAAGGTGCTTCTACAGATTAATTACACATATAAAAAATATGGTAAATATGAATACAGTTTCTGCACTCTAAAAATCATTACGACTTTCATAGGTTTTCAGGGGCGCTGAAAACGAAAATAACGTTCAAAATTACGGCAAACGAGTAGTTCCCAAGATATGAATACATATGAAGACGTTTACATGTTTTCAAGCTTAAAACGGCACTCGTTTTCCTAAATGGAATAGCAAACTTGAAATAGAGATTTTTGCCTGAACAAAATGAATTATGAATGATCTTCTTACACAGCCATTTAGTTAAAATGCCTGCACCCTCACTTTACCGGGAGAGGCACAGACGATCGACAAATCGCGCGTCCTCGAATGTCTAATTCTATATGTCTTACTCTCCTTCGGAAGGATGCCTAGTACTGCATAAACTTCTCATCTCCTCGAACTTCCTCACTCCTAACTGGAAGTCCTATATGCTAATATTTGTCAGTGGTAACCATTTTATCACCCAGAAGATGACTACTCGATATGACTACTGAAAATAGCGGCTAGAGTTTATTCGGACACAAACATATGAAGGTATTTTTTTTTTCAAATATATCGGTCTCTTCATAGTTCTACTTATAATATATTTATTTTATTTCAAACAAAGTAAACATTGTAGTCTTTGCATAATAGTCTTTCTATATGAGGATGTAAATTGCGTAACACAGCGTTCGGATGTATATAACGTCTATTTGTGTCACACATAATAAACAAATTCCTGATGAACCGCCCTCTTAAGTAGAGATTTTATCAAATCTCAACATTAACGTACTGTACACGCAATAACTCTTATCCCCGAGTGGCTTCCGGGTCTTGTAAAAAAATATGTACATAATGTCTATTTGTATCACTCTTAACATATACACAAACAACATATCCCTTTCTTCTTAACAACGCCGGACAAAGTTGTTGATTTCATAATCTTTTATATTTCAACTGTTCTGTTGAGGTTGCAATTTCACCGTTATTTACTTTCACGCTACATGACCATATCTAGGCCGATACCGGACTGTTATTTCTAACCAACTAAACTTAAAGATTATATCTAAAACTATCTTTCTATTTTATTACCTCGTCACCTGAGAGTTTTCACATAACCTATTTGCTATTATTACCAGATCTCAACTTAAAAAAATTTTTTTTTATTACATTTTCACCTGAAAACGAACTTTAGATACAAAAGTAACGATCTAAAATTACTTCTAAAATTAATTATAACTCTCACATTTAAAAGCGATAAAAATCATGCATTATCAAAGTATCGTGACTAATTGGGAAACCGCTAGATAACTTATAGCGTAGCCGTGACTGATTCATATTGATGGGTGAGCCATGCTAATAAAGAGTTATACTCAGAAACACGTGTCTATGGATATATTTTGTGCAGGTAAAAATATTTAAAATATTTGCATAAGATATTTAAATATTTTTGTAAATAATAATACAATAAATATTGCTAAAAATATATATATAATCATACAAAGCATTACTAATGGAGATTTAGTATCTGTCTGCCTAAACTGAAATTATACTTTTACTGATGTTAATTGTATTTCCGTACTTTTTTTACTATAATATTTAACAGTAATGTATTTCATATGATCAATTAAGAGAGTAGTGTAGTATCTGTTTAGCTGTCATGATACTATCCACACAAACATGCCTTCATCTTTTAGTAAGATCATTGTAGTATATGTAAGATATTTATGATAGCTCATTCCAGATACACATCATTTCCCTTAATTTCTTTATAGTTGTGAGTGTAGTATCTGTTCTCTGACATGAGACCATCTTTCTGTTATTCTGCGTTTGAGGTATAGTGCAATAACTATTTTTTCGTTACTGTACCAGACATTCTATCATTCTGTAATTTGAGTTGTAGTATATATATATATATATATATATATATATATATATATATATATATATGTATATATATATATCAGTTTGCTATAATACTATCTTTGTTTCATTTAGGTTGGTAATACAATGTATCTTTTGTAGTAGTGAGCTTCTCTTCTGTTGTATTATGGCTTTGAAAGCTAGTACAGTATCTGTTCTTTTTACATATAAGGGTCCTGGTAAGTGTTATCTTTTCATTTGGGGACGGGTGATTAGTGATTGTGTACATTAACCAGGAAATATCACAGTTTGCTTCTCTTATCTTCTCACATCTATCTCTCCTATTCTATCTATCTTCTATCTATCTCTTCTTTTCTCTATTTTTCTTCTATATATTCTTCTCTTCTCTTCTCTATCTATCTATCTATCTATTTATCTATTCTATTTATCTTCTATCTATTCTATCTCTTCTCTATCTATGTTCTATCTCTCTCTCTCTTTCTATCTTCTATCTCTTTCTATCTATCTATTCTTCTATCTATCTTCTATCTATCTATCTACTTCTTTCTTCTTTTCTCTCTTCTTCTTCTTCTTTTTCTTCTTCTTCTTCTCTTCTCTCTCTTCTTCTTCTATATATCTATTCTTCTATCTTCTTTCTATCTATCTTCTATCTACTTCTTCTATCTATCTTCTATATATATTAAATGAACTCATCTTCTAACTTCTATCTTCTTCTATCTATCTTTCTATCTATCTTCTTCAATTCTATCTTCTATTGCATCCATCTATCTATTCTCTATCTTCTTCTCTTCTCTTCTATCCATCTATCTTCTATCTATCTTCTTCTATCTATGTTCTATTTTCTATCTATTCTATCTTCTTCTTATATCTATCTATCTTCTTCTATCTATCTATCTATCTATCTATCTATCTATCTATCCTTCTTCTATCTTCTATCTATCCATCCTTCTTCTATCTTCTATCTATCTATCTATCTATCTATTATATCTATTTTCTATCTTCTTCTTTTATCTATCTATATAAAATGAACTCATTTTTCCCCTCCGAGTTTCACCATAATAGGATTAAAAATCCAGACATTTTATGCAAATGTAATATACACAAACTGCAGCACAATATCTGAGATGGATTATAGGCATATTACCTCTCCACTACCTCGCTGATCGTACATTCCTATATTTTCTCTGGTGAGAGTTCATTGCCAAAATCGGTTAGGATCAATGGAAGTAGTAAACTCTTCTCTCTCCATTAAATTCCTCCTTCCACTGCCACTCATTTACACCGATCGTGATCGTTCACAAGGGACAGTTACAAACGAACACCGGCTTTCGTTTAAAAAAAAATTGGATTGGAAATTGGGTGAAACGCAGCACGCTTACTTTTACGTTGCTTTATTACCATTTATTTCCCAACATTTATACACTAAAAAAAGGATTATTTCCATTTTTTTTTTTATAAACATATATTGCATCATTTCCGTTCTATTTCGCTTTCTCCGATGCTTTTTCTCTCTTTTCTTTTTTCCTATTTCTTTGCGAAGTTTAACATCGTTTCTTTCTTTTTTTTTTGAAACGCGATTATTAGTCGTTTATTCTTTACTTTACCCCCTCCTACGCACACAAACTTACAAACACCCGTCAAACGCCGGGTAAAAAAATTAAAAATACTTTCTGTAAATGCGCAACTAAGCATTCATTTTTTTTTAGGGGTTTCCGTTCTTTTTTTCTGTTTTTCTTCTTTGGGAAGGTCCGCATCATGTTCGTATATAACAACATAATTTTTTTCTAAATTTCGGTATGCTAAAAACGAATCTGTCAACCGTTTCCGTCGCAAAAAAAAAAAAAAAACTTTTCATATGAAGAAATTACGTTTTCGAAAAGTGGGTGATCACTTTTCCATTTTAATTTAGCTTAACATGAGCACCCACTTTCTGGCCACCTGAGATAGGGAGCATTTTCTTTCGTGTTTATTGGCTAAAAGGTTTTTGGACAAGGCAGTTTGCTACGCGAGTGTATATTTACCAGCCTTCGTTTATGCTCCCGCGTTCAGGGGTTATCAGCCAATAAACACACAAAAAACATATGTCGGTTAAATTTGTGGTACGCATGCTGCCTTTGCGCTATTACAGCTGCACAAGTAGAAGTAAACCATTGGGGAGAG
The DNA here is from genome assembly GCF_053919585.1 of Euprymna scolopes. Taxonomy (NCBI): domain Eukaryota; kingdom Metazoa; phylum Mollusca; class Cephalopoda; order Sepiida; family Sepiolidae; genus Euprymna; species Euprymna scolopes. Next base: position 32,722,672 of record NC_136496.1, on the reverse strand, counting down.
TGGGGCTTGCGCGTGGTAACATGGGCTTCAATTGCAGTTTTGAACCATTCAGTGGCCTCATTTAAGCAATGTTCAGCAGGAAGTGAAAAGATATTTTACCATGGGGCGTTCCTAATGAGATCCCTGATGGCTTCCCAGTCAGCCTTTTTATAATATCTCGTTGTTTTGAGCAGTGGCTCTTCAGTTTTGGCTCTAAGGTTTAGGGCTATTTCAACCATTACCACTGCATGATCGGCGTTCCCAAGTGGGCTGTGGGCATTAGTTATACAGTCCTCGGGAACTGTGGTCAGAAACAGATCTAGAAGTGATGCATGTTGTTCTTGCTGGTCTGGGAAACGGGTTAGAAACGTAACCATCTGTGATAGAGAATGAGATATAGAGAAGTTATGTGTTGTGGTACAAGCTGTGTCTGTGTGAGTAGAAAATCCAAGCCAGTTGCTGTGGTGGACACTGAAGTCACCAAACAAATGCACTTGTGCGCTAGTGTCGAGGGAAAATGCTGTATCTATGGTGTCAGAGACTTTGTTATTAGGGTACAGTCCTGGGCCGACGGATATATATATATATATATATATATATATATATATATATATACATATATATATATATATATATATATATATATATATATATATATTACTTCATTGCTTTTGAAAATAATTTAACGTTACGTTTAATACCTACAGGATTTCTGTTCATAATGATTAAAATTTCTGCATTAAAATTAAAATTAAATCTAGCAATAATACTTGGGTAATTAAAATATTACTTTGAATATGTATGTATATATACCTATATATGTATGTATATAGATGTATACATATATATGTATATATATGTATATATGTATGTATATATATGTATATATATGCATATATATGTATATATATGCATATATATATATGTATATACACGGCATAATCGCATTCACACATTGGTTCTCGTCAGATCACCGAAGTTAAGCAATATTGAGCCTGGTTAGTATCATATGGGTGACCATTTCGGAATTCTAGGCGCTGTATGTGCTCTCCGCTTATCTCGGCATTTGTTTCCAGTCTTCCTGTACTTCACTTGCCACTGGTATTTAGCAATGTCGTCTCATGAGAAGTGTGTTTGAGATTGCACACCTCCTGCCACAAAAATGTCACACGCAAGCAACCCTTCGTGGGTAGTCATTCAGTGTTGAGAAATTATAATAACATTTAATAAATCCAATAAACGTGATTGATACGACTGCTTGTTGTTGGCCCATTATATATATATATATATATATATATATATATATATATATATATATATATATATATATATATATATATATATATAATGTTTTTGTTTAACAAAGTTATAAAAACAAATTTTTCTTATATGGCTAAAGCTACCGATATTTTATTTTTAACATGATTCTAGGCATATACTCAAAAAACATATTAAAAAAAAAAATCTGGAGTGAAAAATGCCATTTATGGATTGCTGGGGTAGTTGAATAGTTTTTGTGAATAAAATTAACTACTTGCACTGCAAGTAGTAGGCCTGTTGGCTTGTTAAGTCTTATAGGAGGGATGCTATTTCATAATGAATAGACATTCATTTTGTTTTAATAATAATAATAAAAGTTTTATAAAAGATAATCAAATGAACAATTCAAGACATATACACAATAAAATAGTTTCAAAACAAACATAACATATAAAGTATTATTTTATATTTTAAACAATGAACAACAGAAAGTTTCAAGATATATACACCCAAAGAAAATTTTAAAAGACACATAACATATAAAGGGAAAAATCCATTTCTTTTACAAAACAAACAAAAGAACATTAATGGAAGGAATGCTTCCTCATAATACTAACTTTGAACATTTGTATTTGCAATATTTTTAACAAAAGGTGCATTCTTAAGGAACACTTTGACATTTTCTTTTCTCCTCTCTCTTTTCTTAGTGCTACATATAACTGCCCGTGCTGAAATACCGGCATCTCTAAGTAAATCAAAACATTGCCCATTGTTTGCCCTTGTGCTTTATGAATAGTCATGGCAAAACATGACTGAGCATGCGTTGTAGTGGTATTCCGTCATTTTCTGATAATATAAATTTTACTCTTGGTATGAGGACTATTTCATCTTTAAATGCAGATGTAATAATTTTGCCTACTAATAAATTTTTATGCAACTCCTCAATTATCAATCGTGTACCGTTGCACAGATGTGGAGGATCCAAATTTCTCATCATCATAATAAGATACCCTTTTTCAGCTCCAGTTTATGAGGTGGTAAGCCTGACATCTCCAAAGAGTCCAGGAACTCTAGAGGGAAATGAGTTGCGTTTGTGCCATCACATACAGAATTGAATGAACAATATTCCTTCATGTTTCCAGGGAAACGTCTGATGCAGATGGAATTGATGTTTCTAACAGATTCGTTCACTGGCACTAAAACACAATTTTTAGAAAAGAGTTCAGCAGAATTCTCAAATGAAGGATATATGAAATCAATACTGTCTTCGATTCTTCTAAAAGGTAAAACCATATCTTTGGGGAGTTCAATTTCACCGTTGTTATTTTACTGGGGTTTATCTTCTCCAACATCTATTAAAAATCGTGAATACATAAGTCCATCTTCATCAACACGCATGTTATTTTTCAAATCAAATTTCCTGAACTTGCGCCACAAGTTTTTTATGCAATCATTTTCAACATCTGCATCATTGCCTTTTTCACTACAGGGAGGAGTTGCCGGAAGTCACCACTGCAGATGGTTAAAATCCCTCCAAAAAGAGCATTATTTTTGCAAACATCCTGCAGAGTTCGATCCACTGCTTCAAAGCTCTTTCTCCTCACCATTGGACACTCGTACCACACAATAATCTTGGTATTTCTGAGCAAACTTGCAGTGTCTGAATTTCTGGCAATATTATATAGATCATTATCTTTGATAGTAAGAGGAATTTTGAACCTTGAATGTGCTGTTCTCCCTCAAGGCATCAATGTTGCGGCTATACCAGATGATGCCACAGAAAGGGCAATATCACCACTGCTTCTCACTTTAGCAAGAATTAAGTTGTTGAGAAAGGTTTTTCCTGTGCCTCCTGGAGCATCTATGAAGATCAATTTTCCAATATCTCTGTTCAAGCAGTCACAAATAAACTCATACACATTCCTTTGTTTAGGATTCAACAAAGGTTCCTTTTCTTCCACAAACTCTCTTTGTTCATCTGTGTTGTACTGCTGTTCAAAGAGGAACTCTCTGTTGTTGACAACGTGATGAACATGTAGGTTTTGTGGTACTGGTAAGTTGAACTACTGCAGATTTTTACCAAATCTATCAAGCTTTTCTTGCAGATATGAGAGGACTTGATTATAATGCTTTCCATTTATTAATAAGGTATGATCATACAATGTACTTTGCTCCAGATGATGGAAATCCTCTGACATTGAGTCCTTAAATCTTTCCCAGAGATCAATTGGGTTGTTGATTTCACAATTCACAAGGAGCATAAACAAATAAATCTCTCATGGCTCTGGGAAATCTTATTCTTTCTGCCTCTTCCATCGTGTGCTGACAGTGAGCATCATCATGCAGCAATCCTTTCTCTCTGCATTCATCTTTGAATGAAGACAATATTACACCATGGACTGTTTTCAGTTCATCAAAAGACACTGGTCCTTTAACATGATGAAGTAGTAACCTCATATAGTACAAGTCGCTACTGTTGGGAGAAACTGTGTATACACGTTCTACGACGTTTGCTTCAAATATTTGAGGATGCAGTTGTACTCTCATTCCTGCTTTTCTTCTTTGCCATCTTTTATCATTCCACACGTAGAATCGTGGAATGTCAACATAGTATAGTGTTTTTGTAAAAGGATCACGGACACAAAGATCAAAGAATTCTGTGAGTGTAGTCTTGGTCATATTGTTATTGTGTTGGATAGTTTCATTTTCTTGGTAGAATATCTGTTGCTGCTCAGGAAGATGTACTTGGAGACGAATCACAGCAGGTTCTCTATTATTTTTATTTATTTTTATTTTTTTTTACATGGAGTTCACCACTTATCAAGGCCCAGTGGCCACTCAGGGATAAGAATTATTGTGTGTACAGTAATCAAAGGGATACTGTAGCAATAGTATTGGAGAAATTGTGAGGTGTCATTACTTAGGGGGGCGGTTCATCAGGAATTTGTTTGCGTTGCTTTGAAGACATCCAGGTTGAAGTCGGGAGGGAAACAGGCAAACGGAACAGAGTTCCACAGGCGTGCAGTTCTAAGAAAGAAGCTTTGTTCATGGTATCTACGTTTTGATTTAGGCACAGACAGGGAGTGGGGAAAATTATTGACGGTTGTTTCAGCTAGTTGGGTGTTTTTTGAAAAAGATTGGCGAGGGGGGACCAGAGAATGGAGCTCAGACGAGCACCTGCCATGGAAATAACGATAGAACAATGACAGGCTCGCTACGTCTCTTCTGTGGGAAAGAGGTTTCAGGGTAGAAAAAAGGGCACCGCCCACCAAGCCACGGAGTCTATTTTGTACCCTGTCAAGGCAAGATAGGCTGTTTTTAGTAGCCCCCGCCCAGATGTGGCAGCAGTACTTCATCTTTGGACGTAATTGGCTCTTATATATATAGAGAATTGCATCAGCAGTGAGATATCTAATGGAGCGGTAGAAAGATCCCACCATTTTCCGAGCAACCTTGGCCACAGACTTGATGTGTGTGTTCCATTTAAGATCAGGTGTAAAGGTAAAAGTAAACTTATCAAAGCCTGGGACCTCCCTTAGACGAGAGCCATCCATTTCAATTGATGCCAGATGGGGATCAGAGCGTTTATGATGTAGAGATAGGAGCTTGGTCTTAGATGCATTAAAGGTAACCAGCCACCTCTTTCCCCGCTGTACCACAGAGGAGAGTGAATCAGAGAGAACACCATCATTCACAGCCTTTGATGTGGTGCCATGGATGGTCGTGTCATTAGCATAGATGTCAACGAAAGATTTTAGTATATGTTTTGGGAGATCATTGATGTAGATCAGAAAGAGAGTTGGGCCCAGGATGGACCCCTGAGGAACTCCAGCATTAATACTGTGGGCCTCTGATTTCTGCCCACCAACCACTACTCTCATGAGCCTATCTGAGAGAAATGACTTAATGATAGAGAAAACATTTCCAGTTATACCGTAGCTGGAAATCTTGTGTAGTAGGTTTTCATGCCAAACCTTATCGAAGGCCTTTGATATGTCGAGAACAATCGCCCTAGAAATGAAGCCTTTGTTGAGAGATTCACTAATCCTATGAGATATAACCGTTAGCTCATCTGCTGTAGATCTAGCAGAGTGGAAACCATATTGCGTGTAGCTAAGAAGGTTATTTCTGCTGAGGTGGTTGACTACTTCTCTATTTATTGTGGATTCCAGCAACTTACTCATGACACACAGGAGACTTATTGGTCCGTACCGAGAGGGGGATGGCTTATCTCCTGAATTCTTAAATACAGGGCATACTGATGAGGTTTTCTAGGGTGTTGGGAAGCACTTTTCCTTAAGGCAACGCTTAAACAGTTTGGAAAGTATGGGGGCAAGTTCTGGTTGTAATTTTTTTAACACTATAATTGGAATACCGTCGGGACCAGTTGCTTTACTGGAGTCAGGATTCTTGATTAGCTTGGCGACCTCACGCACAGATATTTGTATGTTGCATAGCGTGTTGTCTGTTATAGGAGGGAATATGGGGAGTTGATGGCCTTCGTCACACAGGGAAGAATTTGCCGCAAAGTTTTTGGCAAATAGTTTGGCCTTGTCGGATGCTGTCGAGATGACATCTGGTCCATTGATAATGGTTGGGATAGAACGCACGTTTCTGTTCAGGATCCTATTTGCTATTTGTCAGAACTGGTGGGAACCAAGCCGCTGCTTAGCTACTTTGGACTTAACGGATTGTGCATATAGTTCTCTTGCATTTTTTTATTACTCTTTTACAGTGGTTGCTGGCGGTTCTAAAAGCAGCTTTAGTTTCAGTGCATCTATTACGTTGGTAGCAATGGAAAAAGTGATTTCTGTGTGCGATGGCAGCAGCAGATTCGGGGGAGAACCATGGCTGGCTGTTAGGTTTTTGTTGAAATTTTTTGGATGGTATGAATTGGTCTATGCCTACAAGTAACCATTCAGTCAGGTCTGATACTATAGAGGACACATCCTTTTTAAACATGGAATGGAGAGGGAGATCAGATATGAATATTATGAATGGGAAAGCCAAGAATAGTAGAAACAGCCTCCGATGGACCAATATACCTACCAGTTAAGTACTGTGCCACTTCATCCTTACAGTTTACTCCAAAACAAAGTTGGTCACTGCCCTTCATTGTGTATTTAATGACATATTTTATTGAGTGCACAGAAGAGCATATTTCAACATTTAAGTGACAGTTGAAGATTTTTAGTAACTTCAAATGATGAGGAACAACCCATTAATTTGCAATATTTTGGCGTGGTCTCCTTTCTTTATGCCCATGATGTCCACCAATTTCAGGAGATCGGCGTCGGTAAACGGGATAAGAATCCTCTCCACACCTTGTATGCACACTATAATGCTTAGGATATCTCTTGCTACACCGTTCGTCCTTCCAACATGGTGACTTGTTAGTGCAATATGGGCCATGGATCATGTGCTGCAGTACCAACTGGGGCCCCTGAAAGTCTTCATTGGGGTTAGGAATCTCAGCTTGCACAAATCTGTCATATTCTTGTGGTCTTGGTTTCGAGTTTTCATCCATCCATAATAAACAATGCAAGTGCGGAAGACATCGCTTCTGGTATTCAACACTGAGAATATAAGCAATACATTTGCCAAAAAGACCTTGGGTACCAGTCAAGTACTTTATGAAATTGTTTTCTCTTTAGGTCAAACACACGAGCTATCAAATCTGGTCTGTCATTGGGTTGTTGATTCAAAAATAAATGCTCCTTTATTTCTGGCCAGTTAGGGTTGCATGTCATGGTGATAAAAAATGTAGCATTTCCATAACGTTGTACATACACCATGGCATCTTGACACCGTTCCATCATGTATCTTAGTCCTCCAACGAATGTTGAAGATAGAAAGATTCTCCTTCCAACATTGCTAAAATCATCATCATCATAAATATAAAATCATCATTATCATAAATATAAAATCATCATCATCATAAATATAAAATCATCATTATCATAAATATAAAATCATCATCATCATTTAGTGCATAAACAAAACCTCTGTAGGTGGTACATCTGAGAGTGGATTGGCTCAGTCGAATATAATTCAACCTCTCAGCCTCAATTTTTGCAGCCATATCAACCAAAAACTGTTGCAACAAACGCCCACCTCTTCAGAGATGATTAAATTCATTTTCATGAACCATAATTCGATGGGCATAGTAACGCATTGCAGTTAGTTTTTTGTTATTCGTCATTTGCATCTGTTGGTGCCAATCGTCTTCTCCAGATGGAAAGAACAGGACATACTGAAGAGGGGCATACGATCGGTGGGATTGAGATATAGTTTGCAGTTGTCCTCCTCTGTGTGTAAAAACAATGTGCCGTGAGGATGAACGTGGCTCATTATTATTTTGAATGATGATACCCACCTCGTTGGCAACTTGCTTATTGAACCTCCTCTCATGCTCTTGAGTTGGCCTCTTCTCAGGATCGATTTCAATTGTTGCATTAGGAACGTTTTTTATTTCTTCTTTAGCATGCCTCAGTGTCAAGATGTATTGATTGTGCTGTCTTAGAATGTTTTCCAATAATTCAACAATGTTGCGTTGAATGATAACATTTTGCAATATTTTCAATCTAATTGCAATGCTGTCTTGTGAATCCAAAAATATATCTGAATGTATTGAGCTTTTTCTTCAGGGTCAGGAATAAGTGATCCAATATAATGAGAACCTGGCCTTGGATCACAACGGAAGGATTCTAACCATTTCTATGTGATTTCCTTTGCTGCAAAAGAAGTCATTTGATAAAGACAGTTATATTGTCTTATGTTTTTCCAAAATTCATTAGCAATGGGTTCATCACTGCTGAATAAATGATGGATCTCAGGAGGCAAAGGCTGAAGATTGTGTAACTGAACTTTGCCTTTCATACAGCAAAAAATTGCAGTTTCTCCATGAAAAAGATGGGCTCTGCAGTGGGGGCAAATCTTTGTCATGTGGCCAACATCTGCAGATTTTGCATCAACCTCAAATTGTTTCTCATATTCTGATGATGTAATCGCTCGACTCTTTCTGCTTCTGTTCCTTCACTTCTATTGTATCTCTGCATTTCTCTTTGACTGTTGAGGTGCTGCTCTCTGTGCCCTAATGTCTCTTCAATTCTATTTTGCCATCTCTTTCTCTCTGACTATTCAAGCGCTGCTCTCTCTCTCTTCAAATGTCTCTTCATTTCTGCTTTGCCTATCTCTTTCTCTCTGACAGCTTAGGCGTTCTTCTCGCTCCTCTAGTATCTCTTCATTTCTATTTCGCCTGCTTCTTTCTCTCTGACTGTTGAGGCGTTCTTCTCGTTGGTCCTCTGTCTCTTCATTTCTATTTCGGCTGTCTCTTTCTCTCTGACTGCTGAGGCGCTGTTCTCGCTGGTCATGTGTCTCTTCATTTCTATTTTTCCTCTGTCTTTCTCTCTGACTTCTTAGACGCTGCTGCCTTTCTTCCTGTGTTTCAGCATTTCTTCTTCGCTTGTCCCTTTCTCTTTGTCGTTGGAGGTGGATTTCTCTTTCTTCTTCAGTTTCAGTTCTTCTTCTTTTTGTTCTGCTTGGTCCTGCATCAGAGTTTGGATTTTTATCAGTCACTTGTGGTCTAGTAACTTTGCGTTTAGGCATGATCTGAGGGGAAATACATTATTTTAATTTTCTTCTTCTTCATTAGTAGTAGTAGTAGTAGTGGTAGTAGTAGTAGTAGTAGAAGTAGTAGAGTAGTAGTAGGGAAAATACATGTAAACCAGTAGTAGTAATAGTAGGATAAGGAAGAGGAGGCGTAGTAGTAGTAGTAGTAGTAGTAGTAGTAGTAACCTAGTCATATTTTTTAAAAAATATATATTAATTTCTTTTATGTATTGTTTTTCCAGAAATCTACAGGGTTGTCATACCGGCCAACACAAATTATTGTACAGTGCTTGCCAGATATGGTATCCGACTTGAAATTATGGTAGATGTTATGGTACACTGACTGCTAGTTAATTTTCATAAACAGGTTATTATTAAATTTAGTATTACACTAGACTACCCGTGACTCGTTGGTTCAGTACGTTATACTAGCTATGGAATTAATGTATGAGCGTAATACTTGTGACGTAAAGAAAATAGTTTTTGTGACACAACAGAAACATTTCTATGAAAGCATATTAAAATGAAAAAAGATAAGGCGCAAATTTTTCTATGAGTCGTTCTGTTTATAATTGTTTATTTTTGAAATAAAATACAGCCGTTGAATTATAAGTGGTCCTGCATCACAGCTTGGATTTTTATCAGCGACTTGTTGTCTTGTAACTTTGCGTTTAGGCATAATCTGAGGGGAAATACATTATTTCAATTTTCTTCTTCTTCATTAGTAGTAGTAGTATTAGTAGTACGAGAGGTAGTAGAGTAGTATTAGGGAAAATATATGTCAACCAGTAGTAGTAATAATAGCATAAGGAAGAGGAGGCGTAGTAGTAAGAGGAGGAAGAGAAGGTGTAGTAGTAGTTGTAAAGAGGAGAAATAATAGTAGTAGCAAGAAGAGGAGGCATAGTAGTAGTAGTAGTAGTAGTAGTAGTAGTAGTAGGATTAGGATAGTGCGCAAGCAAACAAGCAAATAACCAAGAACGACAGCGTTTTAGTATTATATAGATATTTTAAATAAAATAGGCGGAAGTTTCTCAAGAGCTCTTTCGGCTATCATCTCATAAAGAGAAAATCGACGATTGCGTGCAAAATAATATTATGTTGAAACTTAAAAGATTTCTAATGGGGAACTATTGAATGTGCCAAAAGTACGGGGACAACTAAAATTAAGTTTATTAATGTTTAAAAACGATTAAAATATTGGCACAACGAGGGACAAAAAAAAAAAAAAACGTGAGAAAAGTTCCCCAAAGGGAAACAATGCATTTACTGTTTCTTTTTGCCGGCACAAAGAAGGTTTACGCACGGCAATAGAGACAGACTCCAAAATCTTTAAATGGTTTCTGGAGTCCGCTCTATGTAGCACCTCGAACCATTCTATTTTATATCTATCGGCACAGCACGGGTTGTCAAAGATAAAAACGACGACAGGAGTGGAACTATAAAAACGAGCGACTTTTTGTTTTCCAGAATTTATTTTTCTGCATTATCCCCATCATTATCAATGCACTTTTGTCAGCTTCTTTTGATGCTTCAGTCATAAAATTCTGAACCATACTTTGTCACTCTCATCTCCGTCTCCACTCTGAAATCGATGAACCCATCTACTACCTGTGTTGACATCAACTGCATCTGTTTCGTAAACTCTAGTTTATAATATGTTTATTTAAGACTTCAAAAATGGGAATCCTTGTTTTATAAAAGGTAAGACCTATGTTGTGTTTATCCATTTTTTATTGTAAATTTTATTTATTCATGAATTTCTGCATAAATGATCATAAAAATTGACCAAAGCTATAGTAAACACACAAAATGTTGACGTCACTAATTAATGTGTATAATGATGACGTTCTACACAACGGTTTGAATATGCCTAATGATTAAATATAGAGCATAAGATGACTCATTACTTCCGCACATGCACATATATACATTTATAGTTTGAATCGCATAAATTTAACCTTTCTTATTTATCTATCGATAACTCAAACGGTAGCAATACAATTTTGACCACAAAATATTTCGGTTTCGCTTGTAAATGATGTTACTACACTCGTTATTTTTCAACTTCTGAAATCAATACTATATACTGGGTATGATATAATAATGTATAGAAAATAGGTTATATAATAATAGATATTAAATCTACATAATTTAAAATATCATGTTTAAGCATATTTTGCGACCAGGCAAGGGCAGAGGGTACACAACTTTATATTGGGCACACTATTATATTCAATGAAGAATTGGCTGTGTAATAATAAATACGAAATCTGCATGATTCAAAATATTCGTATTGATTCGTATTTTACAACCGAGCAACGCCGGGAAGCCATTACTATATATTGGGTAAAATATAATAATCAATATATGACATAATATATCGATATATATTATATATATGTTGATATAATACATCAATATATATATATATATACACACACACACACACACACACACACACACACACACATATATATATATATATATATATATATATATATATATATATTGCTTTGAAAAAAAATAGCCGGCAAAACCCGAGAGGCCCCTTTCATCAGCAGACTCATCAGGAGTCAATCATTGGTTATAGAAAAATAAATAAATAAATTCGCAAGAACAGACCTAATGGAGCGTGCCTGTAATTTTTACCGAGTAAGAGAAAAATATAAAAAGGAACGAAGATTGGAAATACGAATAAAATAAAATAAAATATTTACAATTATGTAAAATATATGCACAAGTGGAGGCAAAGGAGAAAGTTAGAATATATCCCCAAATAAGACTAATGACCTAACGAATTCTTTCTGTCGACAGAGGGAAGGTCTGCGTAAGAGAATGGAGACCGATTCCGAAATTCGCAAGTGATTTTAAGAATCACTTCGGTGCAAAATTCTCAAACAGTATTTTATACACATTGGCACACGCTAGATTTTCATGGAGGTGTTGGGCAATGGCAGATTCCAAGGTGGAAGAAAGGGGGTAAGACCGACAAGGCTTGCCCAATCTTATTTTTGCTGGACCATGTTAGTTGATTTGAGTCTGCAAATTTAAAGAGGTTCGACCCACATAGTCAACATCACACTGACAATTTAATTCATAAACTACATTACATTTTTGTGATTTAAGGTAAACCATCCTTAACAACTAGGGGAAATGCAGACTTTATACCAAAGGCCAAACGTAGAGAAACGAAGGGGAAGAAATTTGACACAGATGTAATGATTCGAACACTGACAGGTCTCCCCAATCCAAAGAACCTTTAAGTAGTCAAGACACCTGGAGGGACACCAGACTGCAGAAGAATTATATTTTTGAAGGGTATTTTTATTAATATAATCAATTAAATTCTCCGGATAATCTCTTGGAATAAACATATCATTGACGGTCTTCAATTAATGTTCTAGTTTACATTTTCAAAGGCAAAAGCTGCGAAGAGGTTTTCGACGAATTTGAAATATATTAATGGATATATCATTCAACAATATATTAATGGATATATCATTAAACAATATATTAATGGATATATCATTAAACAATATATTGATGGATATATCATTAAACAATATATTAATGGATATATCATTAAACAATATATTAATGGATATATCATATATCATAAAACAATATATTAATGGATATATCATTAAATAATGTATTAATGGATATATCATTAAACAATATATTAATGGATATATCATTAAATAATGTATTAATTGATATATCATTAAACAATATATTAATGGATATATCATTAAACAATATATTAATGGATATATCATTAAACAATATATTAATGGATATATCATTGAACAACATATTAATTGATATATCATTAAACAACATATTAATGGATATATCATTAAACAATATATTAATGGATATATAATTAAACAATATATTAATGGATAGATCATATATCATAAAACAATATATTAATGGATATATCATTAAACAATATATTAATGGATATATAATAAAACAATATATTAATGGATAGATCATATATCAAAAAACAATATATTAATGGATATATCATTAAACAATATATTAATGGATATATCATTAAACAATACGTTAATGGATATATCATTAAACAATATATTAATGGATATATCATTAAACAATATATTAATGGATATATCATTAAACAATATATTAATGGATATATCATTAAACAATATATTTATGGATATATCATAAAACAATATATTTATGGATATATCATTAAACAATATATTAATGGATATATCATTGAACAATATATTAATGGATATATCATTAAACAATATATTAATGGATATATCATTAAACAATACTGACTCGCGAAATCACACAAAAATGTCAGCTAGCGCAGGATCAAAGGTACTTCCCATCTGAACCTCGTCGATCTGACAATACATAACGTTGTCGAAGCTAATCTCTACTGCTTTAGTACAGATCAACATGAGTTCAACAAATATGTTCGTGAGGAAAAGTGAAGGGGTTAATTTACTATTGTAAAGATAATCGATACAAATATAAATCGTTTCATGCAATGGGACATTTGTAAATAAACTAGACACGTCGAATGAGCACATACAGTTATTTTAAACATTAGGTTGTAACTCACATAAATGTTCAACAAACCGAAACGAGTCAGGAATGCAGTTTTAACGCTCCCCTTTGCCCGCACTTGTACATATATTTTATATAATTGTAAATATTTTATTTTATTTTATTCGTATTATCTCCCTTCCATCTTTTTTCTTTTTTTTCCCCTCTCCCTTGGTAAAAATTTACAGGCACACTCCATTAAGTCTGGCCTTGCGAGATTGTTTAGTTAGGTATTTATTTACTTCTCCACGAAACCAAATGAGACACAAGGCCGTTTTTAATGTAGGGACAAAATCAGCTCCCCCAAAACAATAGCAAAAAGAGGGCACTCTTGTAGTAACCCCCCCAAAATAGTAATTTTCTCAGTACGAAGAGTGTCCCCAACGTTAACCAAGGACCAATTGGCTTCACTTTGATCTTGGCTTTAAGGCCAAGAAAGAAAAAAGGTAAGCATTTATTTATTTATTTATTTTCTATTATCAACGATTAACTCTTGATGAGTTTATTGATGAAAAGGGCCCCTCGTGTTTTACCGGTTATTTTCTTCCAACTAATCTATAAGTATGTACCGTCAAACAGCTAATATATATATATATATATATATATATATATATATATATATATATATATATATATATATATATATATGTGTGTGTGTGTGTGGGTGTGTGTGTGTGTATGTGTGTGTGTGTGTGTGTGTGTGTGTGTGTGTGTGTGTGTGTGTGTCTTTATTCGATTGGCAAAAGTTTAGAATAATTATAAAGAAGTGAACCATAGCGGAAATTCAATCGACTAAAATAAGATGGAAAACGGGATGAGGAAAAGGAAAAGAAAAATGGGGGAAGTTACATGTAACAAATGTACAATTCAATAAAATAAATAAGTCGATTAAAAACAACCTCCTCTCCGCTCTTACTCCATTCCACTACCAAATATTCTAAAACATAATAATTTTCAGACTTACATCCTGGAAAAGTTAGTCTGAACGAAAAGCACTTCGTGTGTATTTTAACGATCTTGTTTTTAATCGACTTATTTATTTTATTGAATTGTACATTTGTTACATGTAACTTCCATTTTTTTTCTTCCTTTTCCTCACCCCGTTTTCCATCTTATTTTAGTCGATTGAATTTCCACTATGGTTCACTTCTTTATAATATATATATATATATATATATATATATATATATATATATATATATACATGTCATTTGGGTAGTCGGGTGTTGATGCTTGCTAGAGGTAGTTGCCTGTCTACCCGGGAATTGATATACAAATTACCATTAGCGTATTAAGCGACGCTCTTTTGTGTAAACAAATCGAACAGAGGCATTTGGACGAGGTCAAAACATCGTTAATTAATTACCCACTCATCATCACCTGTATATCATAATGGTGAGAAGCCAAGACTTTCATTTAGGCGGTCGGGTTTGCATCCTGGTTTGAGGCATTTGCTTGTCTAGCCGCATGGATGAGCTGTGAAACAGCTAAACAGTACTACAAACACACACACACACACATACACACACATACACACACACACACACACACACACACACACACACACACATATATATATATATATATATATATATTAGTGGGTGGATGATTCCAAAATTTTGGCCAATTCCGTTCTAAATTTCCGATTCCGATTCAATTCCTGATTCCAATTCTGATTCTTTTAATGTTTATAAATGTTTAATTAGATATTTGGTTTCCTTTTTTTTTTCTTTTTTTTTTTTTTCGTAAATTTTCAAATTATTACATAAATCTCCCAGTAATTTCCGGTATATTTTTTCTCCAATCTCTTCTCTGTAATCTATGGCAAATTGAAAGACAACAAAAGGTTTATTTTGATTTTAAACAAAGCCAAATTGTATCAGTTCGTCGTTAGAATACAACATGCTACTTGAAAGTTTTTTATGAACAGTTTGAAATAGTCGACAATGACAATTAGTAGGTGAAATCAGAAAACGGAAGAACATAATATTAACAATGCCCTCGCACTGTTGCGAACGAATTTCTAAATAATAATTATACTATTTAGAAAACCATTTTAACGTGGATAGTGCGTCGGGCTTCGTTAACTATTATGCGCCGTTCTTTTTATGAATGTTTAATTTTTTATTTTAATTATATAAATTTTGTGGTATATTAAATTGAATTGCTGTAAAACAAAACAAAAACAAAAACAAGATACAACTAATAACAACTAGTGGGACCTGTGGAAATTCCACAGGGTACTCATTTCTATGTAATATATTGATGCTGGTATTCATGGTGTAAATAGAGATGCTCTGATATTATTGTAACTCTTGTTAAAACAGCAAACGTATTTATCTAAGCTAGCAAGGACGCCCGGCGTAGTCAGGTCGTGAAGTACGCTTAAATATGATATTTTAATTCTTGCAGATTCTGTATATATTATTACAGAGTTAATGTTCTATCGATTTTTATATATTATAAAGTTGCGATTTCAAAAATAAAAAAATATATATTCATATGACTTTGGTGCATCAGCTTGAGTTCCTTCAGCTATAATCGAAACTGAAACCAAAATTTATGGAGAATTCTTGATAGAATTATTTGTTTAAAAAAAATGGATGACTGGAGTACCATCAGCTATAATAGAAATCGAAACCCAAACTTATGAAGAATTCTTGGTAAAATTATTTATTATAAGAAATGGAAACCCATAATTAAACAATAGTCACTCGGATGTAATCTTGACACACAAAATAAATAACACACACGCTATCGTATTAATATATAGTATTGTAAAAATCCCCCCCCCAAAAATACGATCCTTTCCTACTACTAACCCTAAGTACGGGTGGCAATACTAAAATATAGCAATTACATGTGATTTTATGATTTTGCTGATCGGACTTGTGGTAAAAATTACTTAACTGCTTAAAAAATTATTATGTACTGAAATGGGATTAGTTTACATTATATTTATATGTACAGCTTACCTCATTCTAAATTCTAAAATGACCTTTCAGTGTGCTCACACGCAATTGTCTAAAAAAGTAGAATCTCATATGTTTTTGGTATTTTAAATGTAAACGAGCTTTTTTTTAAGTTAACAAACTTCTCAGTGTCTGCTCTTTCAAAGTTTTGATAAACTTGTGAGATTTTTTATCAATATTTTCACTTGCGCCAAAACAAAACAAAATATGAGGAAATATGAAATATTTCAAAGGATGTGGCGATTATAAAAAACCAGCATCAGAAAAAAATCTAAGCATGTTAAATCTCTAATAGACGGCATATGGCCATTTATCAAATAGGTGCGAAAAGCTTTTTAAAATCTGTGATATTGAATAGGCAAGTGAACTCTAGAATATTTACTTTGCTTGCAATAAAAACTAATAAAAACAAAGTAAATGAGGTTTAGAGAGTCTGGGGATTTCCTTGTGTCTAAAAAGGTGCCATAAAACTTTAATTTCAGAAGAGCCAATGACAAACATCCCAGTTTACATCTGGCGCCAACGACAAACACACAAACAACAACCCAGAGTATTTAAAAGTTATTAATAATCATATGAACATCCTGGATGAAGGCAATTTTGCGAATAGATGCCAAACGATTAGAAAGGCAATAGGCAAGTTATAAATGACTAATAATAAAATAAATTAAACTCTGCTAATCAATGTTAAATATGTAAATGAGATTTATAACTCATTCTGTGTCCCTTCTAAGTCTTATGCTGTAGGGGAACAGCTTCTACTAAAAAAAAAAAAAACAATTTGTGTTTGTTTCATGTTATTAAAATTTTTTTAAAGAATCGGTTTGGAATCGGAAATTAGACTATAATTTTTCGGATTTCGATACCAATTCCAATACCCCAAAAGTTCCAATTTTTCCAATTCCTTATTCCGATTCCAATTAATCGTCCAAACACTAATATATATATATATATATATATATATATATATATATATATATATATATATATATATATATATATATATATATATAGTAAGTTATAAAGTGTATATAAGAGTGCTAGAGTGGGTATATATATATATATATATATATATATATATATATATATATATATATATATATATATATATATATAAGGCACTTTGTGTATGTGTTAGTTCCTTTCTTATCGGTTCCGAAAACTCTGAGCCTATTTCTAGAGAGAGTAAAAGAAAAGAAGTATCTATATGATGGAGAATGAAAGAGAAACTTCCCTTTTTTTCTTTCTATATTACTTTTTATTAAACTCCCTTCCCCTCCATTACTTCGACGTTCTCCTGACACGCGGCTTGTGATGTCAAC
>NC_136496.1:32694935-32697435 GCF_053919585.1 Euprymna scolopes | reverse complement strand
CGGTGCCAACTACTTGGGTCGAACAACATTAAGATTAGATGGAAGAATCCAACAAGACTTACCCAGTAAAATTAGGAATGGACCCTACCGGGCAACTGACGTTGTTACTAACACATACAGGTCCTCAATTACTGATCATTTACTTAAAAACCCGTCTTGTGCAGAGAACTTTAGCACGGACTCTTTTTCTATTCTTAGTCGTTCTCATTCATTATATCACCTCAAGATCTTGGATACTATTCAAAAACCTTCCCTTTGCAAGTAAAGGGAATACCTCCTGGATTTGAACGTGATTAATCTCTAGGGTATTCGACCATAACGCTGTTATATTTTAATCGGTTTCCCACTTTTTTCTCTCCGTAAATTGAATAAAACGCAATTTTAATCGTTTTTTCATTCTTTGTTTTAAAAATTCCCCTGATATAGCTTTGAGAAGCGAGGGTAAAAACCGGTCAGCTTGCTCCCAATTTCTCTTTGTTTCATCTCCTGTTCCCTCGTTTTCCCCCTTTTTGGAGAGAAGATTAAAGAATATATATATATATATATATATATATATATATATATATATATACAAATTTACTTTTAATCATAAATCAAAAAAGTGTCCCTTTCGTAATTGCAATATTTAAATTTTGTATCCCTAAAAACATTATGAAATATAAATATATACATATACATAAATATATATAATATACATACATATATATATATATGAATATATATATATATATACATAAATATATATATACATATATATATATATATGTAAATGTATATATAAATATATATATATAAATATATATATATATATAAATATATTTACAAATATATATGTATATATATATATATATAAATATATATATATAAATATATATATATAAATACAAATATATATGTATATATATAAATATATATATATATAAATATATATATATAAATACAAATATATAAATATATATATTTACATATATATATATTTAAATATATATATATATGATTATATATGTACATATATATATATGTAAATATATGTACATATGATTATATATGTAAATATATATATATATATATGAATATATATGAATATATATGTGTAAGTATATATATGAATATATATGTAAATATATATATATATATATAAATTTATATATGCATAAGTTTGTATATTTATTTTTTATAAGCGATACTGTGTGTGTGTGTGTGTTTTTTTTTTTAACTCTCTGAGTGTTTTAAGGGTAGACGTTATCTTCCCTTTGTTTATATTCTAGTCACCCCTACATTTTTGGGACGTATTATTTGTAATTAATTTATTATTTAAATCTTTAAGTATTCATTTATTTCAATATTTTCTACGTGAACGTAGAAAGTATTGAAATAATAAATATTTAAAAATTAAAACAATTAATCAAATATATAAATGTAAATATATAGTGAATAAATGACAACTTAATATATTCCAAATTTTATAATGTTGACTGTCTTATAATTTATTCATGTAATTCAGTTCAATTTACAATTCCTGGCAGTATCCGATACTTGCAAGAGAACTGATTGATATAAATCAATAAGTTCCCTTTCAATTATCGGATTTTAATCATGTCAAAATGCACTTTATTTCCTTTTGATGGATTGATTGTTGGTATTTCTTCTGATGAGTTAAGGACAGATTCACTTATTGATATAATAATTAAGTGATTGATTTTGCGCTACGAAGCACATAGTGTTAGGAATTGTCAATGTCAGCTGAATTAAAGGGATACGTTTTAAGACGATCAACAGCATAAAATTTGGAATATAGTATTTTGTCATTTATTCACTATATTGTTCTGTAATTACATTATGCTTCTCCAATACTATTGCTACACTATCCCTTTGATTACTGTACACACAATAACCCTTATCCCTGAGTGGCCATTGGGCCTTGATAAGTGGTGAACTCCATGAAAAAAAAAAAAGGATTAGTATATATTTTAAGAAAATATATTTCAACAGATATATATATATATATGTATATATATATATATATATATATATATATTCTTTTTACACAGTGATCACCACTTATCAAGGCCCAGAAACCACTCTAGGATAAGGGTTATTGCAAGCACATTACGTTAGTGTGGAGATTTGATGAAGTGTTTACTTAAGGGGGCGGTTCATTAGGAATTTGTTAACGTTGGACTTGAAGACATCCAAGTTGTAGTCCGGTGGGAAGCAGGCAGGCGGAACAGAGTACAACAGGCGTGCAGTTCTAAGAAAGAAGCTTTGTTCATGGAATCCGCGTTTTGATTTAGGCACAGATATAGAGTGGGGGAAATTTTTCACAGTGGATTCAGCTAAACGGGTGTTTTTCGTGAAAGATTGGCGAGGGGGGAGCAGAGATTGGAGTTCAGACGAGCACCTGCCATGGAAATAACGATAAAACAAGGATAGGCTCGCAACGTCTCTTCTGTGAGAGAGAGGTTGCAGGGTAGAGAAAAGGGCATCCCCCACTAAGCCA
>NC_136496.1:32664935-32692435 GCF_053919585.1 Euprymna scolopes | reverse complement strand
CTGGGCACTTTTTTTATAGGGAGGGGCCGCTTTTTTCACCCATATTTTCTAACTTCATCCCATCTTTTCAATTGTCTAGTCTTAATCTAAACCTGTATCACTTCCGGTTTAGCAGTGGTCCCAACAGGAAAGACGTCAGTTTTTGCCCCGTTCTTTTCCTCCTTCGCGGTACGGGTTCGAGCTTGCCTTCCTATTATCACTTTTTTTTTTGCTCAAAACACTCAGGCAACGCCGGGCACCTATGCTAATATATATATATATATATATATATATATATATATGAACAAATGATTAATAAAACATGTTAAAAGACATCTTGAAAAAGAGTTAAAAACATATTTAATTTTTAAAAAAGGAAGCACAAGATAAGTGGATAGTCCTTAATCCGCGGAGTTTCGAAGAAATACTCTCCTTGTCATCATTATATATATATATATATATATATATATATATATATATATATATATATATATATATATATATAACTACTTAATTTACTCACATAAAATTAATATACGAAAGTATAGATTTATGCGCAAACTTTAAGTATTTACTTCAAAAGTGCTCAATACGTAGGTAGAGCTAGTTAGTAATTTATAAAATATATATGGCGATTAAGCTACACTAAATATTCCGCGTTTCATCCACTCTAGGATCTTCAGGCTTATGCGCATAAGCCTGAAGAATCCTAGAGTGGATGAAACGCGGAATATTCAGTGTAGCTTAATCGCCATA
The DNA here is from genome assembly GCF_053919585.1 of Euprymna scolopes. Taxonomy (NCBI): domain Eukaryota; kingdom Metazoa; phylum Mollusca; class Cephalopoda; order Sepiida; family Sepiolidae; genus Euprymna; species Euprymna scolopes. The sequence goes on along the minus strand of NC_136496.1, from coordinate 32,691,700 downwards.
TATATTTTATAAATTACTATATATATATATATATATATATATATATATATATATATATATATATATATATATATATATATATATATATATTGCAATGTATTCGGCTACAACGTGGGGGGTACGTGTGTAAACGTCGGGATAATGTTACAAAGGTGCTTGTAATCCCAGGCTAAATTTTCTGCGATAATATTATCTATATATTGCTTATCTCACATAAATTCCAGAGTTTCCATAGTAATAGTGTTGAATAATAGGCTGTTGAGTTCGATTATCTATAAACCAAGCATGTTTATAAACTATTGACACATATAAAACATATTACGAAAACTGCAAACATCCTATATACAGTCAAACCATCGTATGCATCGTAAAAAAGAAAAGCGTATTCTTATTTTGAGAAATGAAAGATACACCAAAAGTTATTAATAATATCAATAGATACACAAAACATTATACATAGAACTAGAAAAATTATTCCTTTCTAGGTGTATTTTATTTTGCACCAACTTTATGCCTCTTTTATTTTGAGAAATATAGCGTCCTCGTATTAGCGCGGATTATGGGGAAGGTCAAGGACAGCTACCGCTGGTCTATGAGAAAGCACGATATATTTCAAGTGTTATACAGAAATAGTTCGATTGATATCATATGTGTTAGCAATTTAGTAATTTTGAAAGCTTATACTATCTCCCCTCTCTCTCCCCCCTCTCTCTCTCTCTTCTCTCCCTCTCAATATATATATATATGTGTGTGTGTGTGTGTGTGTGTGTGTGTGTGTGTGTGTGTGTGGTGTGGCGTGGTGTGTGTGTGTGTCACTTCTTTTTTATTGTCGCAACAAAAAGGACGTAGGCGCATTTCACCAGACGTTGTCATGCGCATGAGAAGGTAAGATGTTATTTTATTTTTACACTGAATATATAAATAGAGTCAATTCACGTTTCTGAATTTTCAAGGTGAGGATTGGTTAGTCGTATTATTTGGATTCATCGGACTACTGTTCTCATCTTGAATGTCATTTCCCAAACATTTCGATCGATATAACCTCCGACCTTCTTCAGGTGTATCTTGTCGAACTCAGGAATTTTTCTGTCGAACTCGGGGCGGGAATTCGTACGGGATTTAAGTCAGAAACTCGCTCGGTATGTTACCGTGACCTATGCAGACATATATTCGGTGGGTTTCTAACAGTATTCTGTATAGTTTCTTTATTCACTTAACGGGTGCTACATGCTCTTGTTCTGTCAGCCATAACTGGATAGAAGTCCTAAGTAATTCGCAATTGTTAACCTCTAACCAGTCATGGCAGACGGGACAAGAACATGGTACCCCTGTGAAGTAAATAAAGGGCTCCGTTCGTGCAAATTCCCAAGACCCACAGAAACTTTCCCGAGTTCGACAGGATACACCTGAAGAAGGTCGGAGGTTACATCGACCGAAACGTTGTGAAAATCACAGTCAAGATGAGAACAGTAGTTTGATGGATCTAAATAATGCGAAGAATCAATTTATTTAAACATTTTATTTCTTTTTCGGTTTTTAATTGAACCAAGAAAACATTTTACGTTAAACTTACAAGAGAATATGAAACCCGCTCTAACAGTGAACGGCATGTTAGCTGTGAAAAACTCACTTGGTTGAACTGTCTTTTATCACGTTGGTTGTTTTACGGCATATCAAGCTTTTTCGGGTTATTTAATGCCGAATCCAAAGATTTTGAAGAACATTTTTTTAATAGAATATATTTGTTGTTTTCAAGTTGATTTCTATTTAACCCATAGTTGGGACCCTAACAGGGACTACCACTCCGGGTCAGAGTGGACCTGGGAGCAATGGTAATTAAAGGGTGGCTCCACGCTCTCCAAAGCCCGCAAGCTGGGGCCTCACCACTGGATATAATTTAAGGTCATATCCAGGACCATTTGATTTTTTTTACTTAATATTTTTAGTAAAATGTTAAATTGTATTTTATAAATAAAATCTTTAAAACTATTGTAATTTAATTATCGACTCATTGAATATTTTAGTCTAATGCAATGTTTTAATAACATTAATAATAATATTTTTATATTATAAATATTTTATTGAAAAAAAATAATAAGACGGGTAGATATTCTGTTCAATTGTAGCACGAGGATCGTTAAAAAAATTCAAATGTCGTGTTTCATTTTCGCATAAGTATTAAATTGCATCTAATGCAGTGAAATGTTGGTTGCAAAACATTTTTGGAGGATAAAACGAAATATTTTGGTTTTAGATTTTGTTTTTTCAAAATTTGACATCATTTTTTTTCAAAATTATTTTTTAAAAAATTATTTTTTTAAAAATTATTTTTTTTAACTAAAATATTTCATTTTAATTTATCATCCAAAAATAATATTTTGCTTTATTAAAGCTAAGGAAATCCCAGGGTGTTTTAATCGCAGGCCTACATCATTTTCTTTAATATATTATAAATATTTTTATTTAAAAAAATAATTTTCCGGTTTGTATTACTATACACATAGATCCGAAAAAGTTATCAAAAAACAAATATATAACAAATAACTGTTACCGAAGGCAAGATAAGTTACTTTTCTACATAACTGAATACTTTTTAGTATTTTTATTTAATGTAACATGTTTATTCAGTTCGAAAAACATACAGTGTTTACCGATGTATTTGAAAATTGAAAATGGCGCCCGACTCTTTCTTGAATACGGTAAGTTTGGAAAACTGAGTTAAAAATAAAAAAAATACTATACAAAATACTGTCATAAACTCTCTCAATATGTTACCTTGACATGGGCAGACATATATTCGGTGGGTTTCTAACAGTATCTTATAGAGCTTCTTATTTTTAACTCATTTTCCGTATTTATAATAGAGTCGGGCGCCATTTTCAAATATACAATACATCGGAAAATTCAAGCTGAATAAACATGTTACATCAAATAAAAACACTAAAAAAGTATACAGTTAGGTAGAAAAATAACTTATCTTTTGTATTGATAACATTTATTTGTCATATATTTGTTTTTTTTTTTGACAACTTTTTTCGAATCTATGTGTACAGTAAAACAAACCCTAATTTTAATTTTGCAAAAAAAAAAAAAAAAAAAATGTTCTGGACTTTTTCCAGATGAAGATTTTTGACTTGTATAATTTGGATTAATCGAATTATTATTCTTATTTAAAATATTACTCAAAGGCAGAGTCGTTTGAAGTTGCTGCACAAAAGAAAAACATGCTATGTATAATCTTTACTTTTATATAAAACGAATTTTGTTGATTGGTGTGTCTGCGTGCATGTGTAAGTGTTTGTTCCTTATGGACTCGAAAACGACTGAAGCAATTTTTTTTCGGCCAGTTACTAGTACGGTTGACAGTTACATTTCTTTTACAGGCGCTATGAATTTTTTATTGGGGGGGGGGTAATTTTTTTACATTATGTCAGCTTTCACATTTTTTTTTGTTACAATGCCAACTTCCAAGGCACATCGGAGCGAAAGGTAACGAAAGAGCAGACTTAGCAGCCAAATCAGCTTTAAACCGAAACCCTGAACCCATCAATATTCCTTACACAAACTTAAAATACAAAATCAATAAACTGTTCTATGCAAAATGGCAACAGAACTGGAATAATAACACAAATAGCAAGCTCTTCCAGATTAAACCTACCTTAGGAGAACGGGGACCATCCCCACAAAAATCAAGAAAAGAACAAGTGGTTATAGCCAGAACACACATGGGCCACACAAACCTTACTCACTCCTACATATTCAGGCAAGAGCAACCACCACAATGCCTAACATGCCAGAAGATCTACACACTAAAACATGTCTTTGTGGAATGTGGAACCTATGCTACCGCGAGAAATCGCTACCTAAAAACCAACAATATGAAAGACATTAAAAAAAACCCTGCACAAACAACATTCTCTCTTTTCTGAGAGAGATACAACTATACCAAAAATATAACATCAAGGCTTTACAAAAAAAAAAAGAAACTTTTAACTAAAACAGATAAAACTTGTTCCCAAACAAAAAAAAAAGTGCTAAGCAAACAAGCACTATGGAAAAAATGAACCAAAACGATCGCCAGCATTATATGCCCCAAATGAAGGTCGATATGCTGGTTAAATAAACAAACAAACCAACCAACCAAGTGCTTCTAGCGATATAAAGTCATGTATTCTGCACTGTATATCAATGCCTGCCAGATTTGTACTCTTCTATTGATACTCCCACCAACCATATCACATATAGGTGGGTATGCTGCCTACGATATTCACGATTTAATTTGAAGGATTTATTTATTTATCACGCCCAACTAAAAATAGGGTGCTCTTCTCCGATATACGTTCTTTACATGGGGATGTTGGAGGAGGGATGTCTATTCCAAGGGAAGGTTGGTAGTGTCTATTCCGAAAGCCGTTCTTAACACGGGAGTTTATATCAATCTAAACAGTTCATATAGTGTGAATCCCTAAATTCTAAAAGAAAAAATATGTTTATGCTTTCTATTCTTAATCTAATGGACCATTTTTCATAATTTTATTTTTTCATACGGATTTACGAATTTCGTTATTTGCTTTTTTTCAGATTCAAACAGTACTTTCAACAATCGTAGTTTACTTTTTTGTCGAGGGGGTAGGAGAGGCTTCCACCCAGTAACAGGTCCTTCTAGTATATATATATATATATATATATATATATATATATATATATATATATATATATTTAAAACTGTACAGAAAGTCAGAAAAATATTGGTACCCTCGGTTTCAAGCCTAGCATAAGGGGGACCAGTTAATGGTAAATAATGTTAGGCTCTCGTCAGCGGCTGACGAGAGCCTAACATATATATATATATATATATATATATATATATATATATATATATATATATATATATATGTAAATAATATATATATATATATATATATGTAAATAATATATATATATATATATATATATATATATGTAAATAATATATATATATATATATATATGTAAATAATATATATATATATATATGTAAATAATATATATATATATATATATGTAAATAATATATATATATATATGTAAATAATATATATATATATATATATGTAAATAATATATATATATATATGTAAATAATATATATATATGTAAATAATATATATATATATATATATGTAAATAATATATATATATATGTAAATAATATATATATATATATGTAAATAATATATATATATGTAAATAATATATATATATATATGTAAATAATATATATATATATGTAAATAATATATATATATATATATGTAAATAATATATATATATATGTAAATAATATATATATATGTAAATAATATATATATATGTAAATAATATATATATATGTAAATAATATATATATGTAAATAATATATATATATGTAAATAATATATATATAATATGTAAGTAAATAATATATATATATGTAAATAATATATATATATATGTAATATATATATATATATATATATATATATATATATATCTAGGGGGTAGGAGAGGTTTCCACCCGGTAACAGGTCCTGCTAGTATATATATATATATATATATATATATATATATATATATATATATATATATACTTCCGAATAGATTTATCCCACAATCAGCTGGTATGGAAACCTGTGATAATAAAATTTACAAAATATTACTAGTCGTAATATTCTATGTATTATCCCATCTAAATAGGAATTGCTCAATATACAGGATAGAGCAAATAAAGCGAATTATAGTGCTTCAATAAAATTTAAAAACACCTTTTTTTAAATTAAGGATTTGGAATATGCTAATATTTTCTCCTTTGAATAGATTGCAGGCATCGAAACCCTACAGGATAAAAAGATAAAATTTCTAAAGTATTCTTTGTCTTACTTGAAATAATAAAAAATCCTTGATTTAAATAAAGTTTTTGTTTTTAAATTTCATTGGAGCACTATAATTTTATATATATATATATATATATATATATATATATATATGTCCACCTACCCGCACACACGTGTCCTTATATACATATATGCACATGCATATACAAAGACATATTGAAGCAAGAAAGGACGCCCGGATGGTTCACAGAGTTTTATGATTATTAAAATCAGAATTTACAAATACATTATTATGTAATATACGTTTGTTCAATTTTTAAGAGAAAATCTCAATTTGCTATTTAATCCTTACCGGATAAAAGGACTCTCAGCAAATTTGGAAATGGCAAATGATTAAAAGTTTTTAATAAAACCTAAATAAATAAAGGTTATTATGTAACGCATCTTTATTTACAAAATCCTAGAGAACCTGTGGATTTCATAAAATTATTTTTATACATAACATGAACTAAAGTTTAAAACGCAAAAGTCAAATATCATACGTCAATTGCGCTCTAAACAGAAACATACATTTCGAACACGCCCTGTCAGATAAAAAAATCTACTATTTATTTTATGTACCGTGCTTTACTGGCTGTGCGGTGATAATGGTTTGAATTTAAGTTCAAAATGAAAAAATAATGATGCATTTGTGATTTACACAGGAACATTCATTTCGAACGCGCCTCTGTTACCTTCAAGAACCTACTGTTTACTTTATAAGTCGACCCTTTCCGCCTATGTCGTAATAAAACTTCTCAAATGCACTTGTGATAGGCTGTGTAAGGTGTTAATTTTGGTTAAAATCGCCCGTTCCTTCTTTAATCGGATTATTTCGACTATCGGTTATTGGTATTTATACTCTCGAAGACATTCTGGTACAAAACCTATTGGCAAACACTACAGGACCATAATGTACATTCCTGAAAAATTTCATAGCGCCTGCAAAAGAACCGAGCTAGTGACTAACCGAATGCAAAAGTCGTTATTGTAAAGAAAAATGTGGAGGTGGCCTGATAACATCATAGTGCTTTTGTCCCCTCAACATATGTACTTCCGATCTACCCAACAAGCAGCAAAATTTCACCCCTTCACTGTCGATGTTTAAAGATGTCGAAAAGCATCTTATTCTAATAGTTACTTCCCCCAGATTGCTAGATTTTAGAATTCTTCCCTTGTTTCCGGCTTCCCTGATTCTACTGTAATACACATATTTTAAATGTAATGTGAACTGATATCTCGATACTAAACTCCACACAATCTTCAGTTACACATGATTCGAATTAGTAGGCATCTACCTGCAAATAGCAATACGCCTTGTTTGGGGTTCTAAAGGAGTAACAAAAGAAAACAATATTTCTTTTTTAAATCAAATATCAAACAAATAAAGGTTATTCAAATCCACCGAAGTGTAACAGTCCAAATAAGGTAACTTAAATTGTCGAACTAAACCCCGATAAAGTGTAATAAGCTTGCATTAATGTAAAACTCGTTTTCTTTTTAAAATGCTATTTTTAGCAATATGTTGTAAGTTGGGAGCTATTTTTGGAGCTTGCAACAACCAAATATATTCTATCGCAGCTTGTTTGCGTTTTCTCCGTCTTTCTCTCTCATACTGCCTGCCATGCTGAACCCCCTGTTGCATCGTCACGGTGTTTATTGTACAAGTACCTCTACGGAATGTGGTCAATGCATTCATACATTGTTTAAGGTAAAATACTTCTGGTGCACGGGACAAGAAACAAAATTCCACCCTTTTACTCTGGATTTCCATAAAATCTGCAGTATCTTCTAATCTAATTCCTTCATTTATTTTTTCAGAATTCCTTCCTTGCTTCTATTTTCTATGATAATACTAAATCATAGACACTTAAATGTAATGTAAACAATCATTTACTGCCAAATTCTACGCCCACAATGTTCTCGAAACATATGACATCTATTAAAAGAGCCCTTATTCTGTGATAATATGCTGGGTTTGGAGTAAAATGAAGTAAAAACGAAATAAATGTAACACAAAGAATTTATAATTATTTTTTCTTTTAATAATTAATGATTAATTATATTTATGAAAACCGTAAACGGGTTAAGTTGTCGTTGTTTGTCTATTCCAAACATGTTTTGATACGAACAGATGAATGGTAGTTAAAAAAAAAAACGTTAAGGTTTTTTTTTCTATTGTAAACATCTTTATATGTATATAATAAATGATTAATGATATTTTTATAAATCGTAAATTGTTAGGCGAAATACAGTAGTTTACCAAGAAAAAAAAATAAAAATCACTTTAAAAAATGGCAGTAAACGCGAGCTCCCACTCACAAGCACAGAAACGGAAACACGACTGTAAATAATGGTATATACGATGCTGAAGCACAGAATCCCTCCCCCCCCCCCGTATGTATAAAATGGCTTTTAAAATAGTAACGTTATTATTTCAGCACGGTGACAAAAGTGCACAAATACCTAAGAAAAAAAATACTTTTAGTATTTCGTATTACGATTGGCTTATCGAACCAAACACAGTGCTTTTTGGTTTGATAAACTGCTCGGAATGCAAAAAAGTAAACACTTGTACCCGTAAATGATATGTGTGTAGTCTCTTATTTATCTTTTATTTTGGGGATGAAAGGGTAGTTGTGTGATATTAATGTGTGCATAGGTAACTGAAAAAACAGATTCAATGTCGTAATTAATACATAAGAGTTTAAATGCAGTACTTATCTGATAGATAAATGTTTTGGCTCAATTGAAGCTTATGGCACCAAAGTCATATTTCTTTTAAAAAAATTTGTAATCACTATTATATATTGGGTACAAGAGAATAATCAATAGAGAATTCGCTCTATAATAATAATTACGAAAACTGCATCAATTAAAATATCATATTAAGTGTATTTTACGACGGCGTAAAGCTGGGCGGCGTGCTTATATATATATATATATATATATATATATATATATATATATATATATATATATATATATATAAATATTTCCTCCTTTTTCTTCACTCAAATCCCTGGATACAGCTTTGATATAGCGAGGGCGAAACCGGTCAGCTCACTCCCATTTTCTTTTTCCCTTTTTATTCTCTTCACCCCGTGAATTTTAGTTTAAATGTGAATTTTATTTTAACACTTTAATCATGAATTTTCTTCCCTTCATGATTGCAATATATATATATATATATATATATATATATATTAATATATATATATTTATATGTGTGTGTATATATATATATATTTATATATATATATATATATATGTGTGTGTGTGTGTATGTGTTTATGCATATAAATATTTATATATAAATATTTTGGTACTCTTGAATAATTTGACTCGGATTCTAGTGATTTCCCGTCAGGCCCGGTTCTGGCGAGACCGGAAATCATCGGTGTCAGCCGAGCGTTGTTCAAATGTTGAAACGCTAATTCAACTTTAAAAAGATTTTTAAAAAATGTTTTTAGTAATTTTTTTTTATTTTATGATTAGTTATTTTTAATGATTTATTTAATTTGAATTTTTTTTTGTACTTCAATTTCTGGGAGTTTTCTTAGCCAATGAAAAAGCGATATGAAAGCAAACGACCTTCGAATTGGAAGAAATCGACTGACCCCCCCCCCAAAAAAAAAGCTGACAAACAACTATATTTTCAGACTCGCCAAACAGAAAAATAGCAGGCAAGGAAATAAATCTGTGCATGCTAGAAAAACAAATGGAAACGCCGATGAAGAGAATCTCATATTGTCAGGAAAAGAAATTGCTTTCCCAAAGAATGAGGTGCACCAATTGTAAACACAAATGTTTACTAAAAAGAAGATCGTGCGTAAAGGATGGCTTCTCCTGGCGGTGTACCAATGGACAACACACACACACACATATATTTAGATGTATATTTATATGTATATATATATATTTATATACATATTTATATATATATTTATAGATATATATAGGTTTATATATATGTTTATATATATATATATTTATATATATATATTTATATATATATATATATATGTATATATATAAAGCTGAATGTCTGTGTGCGCGTGTGTGTGTGTGTGTGTCTGGTCACGAAAAGGCTCCTATATGGTTGACTATTTAAAAAAAAAAACTGATTACATATAATGATAGAAGATGTCTCGAGACACAGGAATGGGTATGTTTGATCTGGCAGAACCGTGGTTCATTAAAATTGTGGGGTCTGCGTTCGCGCCTGGTCCACAATGTATGGAAATAAAAAATTTAAAAATTAAAAAAAAAACGTTTACAAGTGTACATAAGAATACTTTGATAAGTATGTTTTAACTTAAATAGGGATGGTATAATAAAATTGTGTGGTCTGTGTTCGCGCCTGCCCTCCATATAATGGAAATAGGCACACACTTTAATAAAGACTAAATCTATCTGCGTAAGTATACTTTGATAATTATGCTTCAGTTTGAAGAAATATGGTATAATAAAATTATAGGGTGTTCGTTCGCACCTGACCTCTATAGAATGGAAATATGTCACAAAGTTTAACAAAATTTTTTAATATAGATCCACAGAATATTGTGATAAGTGTTTCAGTGTTAACAGGTATGGTATAATAAATTATGGGGTTTATCTATTTTATTTTTACTTCCATCATATTTTGCTTTGGTTTTGATACCCCGAAATTCGAAGCTATCTCTTTACAACACTTCCTTTTCATAACCTATCATACTTTCATAAATCAGATTCCATTTTCTGTAGGCTGTTTTTGAACCCAATCAACGACGGGTACTTTTGCTAGTTTATATATATATATTTATTTATACATATATACATATGTTTATATATATTTATATATATAATTTATATATATATAATTTACATATATATATATATATATATATATATATATATATATATATATATATATATATATATATATATATATACACACATATGTATATATTATACAAACTGTTTTTTCTTATCTTTCCAGATTTCCTACATTGATAAAGATAAAGACAACCGGAAGTCCTCACCTTGAAAAACACATGAAAATAGCAAAAACGTTCAGCAAAATATGTGCCTTAGTTTTCTAGGATTTGTCTGCTCCTTTACCATCTTTTTTAATTCAACTCCATAATTCTGTCCGGCGAGTTAATTCAAGGCGAATATTAGTTCGCGTATTTAATTTTTTTTTCTTTTGCATTGTAGATCTGAGTACTTTACCACCCGAATATCATTTAATAAGACAGTATTACTGATTTAGGACGTCATGTTATACAGCTTTTGATGTATGAATTAACGCACATTTAACCAATCGCTTAGTTTTATGAAGATCATTCCCTTATTTTGTTTCCCAATGTCTGTCATATTTTTACTATCACCTTTTGTGATGGAATTCAATCCTGTAGGCTATTCTATAGTATTATAAAGACTCCATTCTTTTCAGTATGAAAAAAACATTAAAAATATTTGTTCTAGCAGTTTGTGCTGTATCCCTCTTACATCTGGTCGTATTCACAAATTTAAATATCCGTCCCAAATATGACAGCGTCAATTGTTCCAGGACTCTTAAGTCACGATTAGAACCTACCGTACTCGTACAAAAACACATTTTACAGAATGACCAACGATTTTTAGCCGTTCTGGCCACAACATGGCTACCAGAGAAAGAGAAGGAAGTGGTTCACAAAAATGTGGCCAGAATTTGGGGATGGTGGCCAGGCATATTACAACCGGTAGTCTATGTAAACCTTTCTCAAAAGTACACAACTTTTTGGCAATGTGTCCGATCCGGATGGAGGATTCTACCGATCCAAGAGACCAAATGTGAAGGAATCCCTGTATTGAAATCAATGTTCATTGAAATGCAGAAGAAATACCGAAACAGGGACTATTACGGCTTTGCCAATTCAGATATCGTTTTCGATCCCGGACTTATGGAGACATTTAACTTTGTGAAAAAACGCACTAGCATTCGACCACTTTTGTTAGTCGGACTGCGAACTAATGTTAATTTTAGCAAGCCACACGAAATCTTCACCCCCAAGGAGGTCAATGGATTAGCTAAAAACGGAAAATTGATGAAGCGATGGGCCATTGATTACTTTATTACTGACTCGTCATTTCCGTGGGAAGAGTTTCCGGAGTTAGTTGTCGGACGCTATTATTACGATAATTACATTATCTACTTCGCCCGCAAGATAAAAGCACAGATCATTGACGTCACACGAACTGTGGTGGCTGTTCATCAAACGACACAAGATGGTAACGATGCCGGTCACCATCGTCATCACAGAAACTGTAATAAAGACATTATTAAAACTCTGCCTGGTAATTTCAGTACTCTTTGGGGTTATATTACATGCGTAAAGACATTCACCCAGAAAGATAAGTCGGGAAATATAATATTGTCTACCCGAAAATTGGCGCCCCATTGTGAAGAAATATAGGACTTATGCATATTTTAAATGCAACTCGGCTCATTTGTAATGTTAAATGCTGAAGGATTAATGAATAAACACGCCTTTATATCTCTTTGTAAAATTTCACAAATTCATAATGATAGCTACATTAGTTTGTGGTTGAATTCTGGGCACATCAATATGCAAACACATGCAAATAAATAATTTGATATAATAAAATATTTAATCTTGCTTTAATCACCTGAGTGTTCCAAACATGATTACTCCCATGGGGTGTTTATACATCCCAATACAAAAATGTTTATAGTGTTATTATTTTGTCAAATATAGTTATCCTGCTGATTAAATGTATATCTACAGTTCCTGTTAAACAGTTCGAATCACTTGTAGCTTGTTGATATTAAAGTAAAATCTTCTATAATATAAAGCTGAACGTCTGTGTGTGTGTCTGGTCACGAAAAGGCTCCTATATGGTTGACTATTATAGAAAACTGATCACATATAATGATAGAAGATGTATCGACACACACGAATGGGTATGTTTGATCTGGCATAATGATGATTCATTAAAATTGTGGGGTCTGCGTACGCGCCTTGTCCACAAAGTATGGAAATAAAAAATTAAAAAATTAAAAAAAAAACGTTTACAAGTGTTTTCGATATATATGCACATAATAATACTTTGATAAGTATGTTTTAACTTAAATAGGGATGGTATAATAAAATTGTGGGGCCTGCGTTCACACCTGACCTCCATAGAATGGAAATAGGCACAAACTTTGATAAAGACTTTTCATATCTATCTGCGTAAGTATACTTTGATAATTATGTTTCAGTTTGAAGAAATATGGTATAATAAAATTATAGGGTATAAAAAAAACAACAAAAAAAACGATTAACCCTGCGTTAGTCACCGGGGTGTTCCAAACATGTTTACTCCCATGGGGTGTTTATACATCCCAATACAAAAATGTTTATAGTGTTATTATTTGGTAAAATATAGTTACGCTGCTGATTAAATATATATCTACGGTTCCTGTTGAACAGTTCGAATCACTTGTAGCTTGTTGATATTAAAGTAAAATCTTCTATAATATAAAGCTGAACGTCTGTGTGTGTGTCTGGTCACGAAAAGGCTCCTATATGGTTGACTATTATAGAAAACTGATCACATATAATGATAGAAGATGTATCGACACACACGAATGGGTATGTTTGATCTGGCATAATGATGATTCATTAAAATTGTGGGGTCTGCGTAGGCGCCTTGTCCACAAAGTATGGAAATAAAAAATTAAAAAATTAAAAAAAAAACGTTTACAAGTGTTTTCGATATATATGCACATAATAATACTTTGATAAGTATGTTTTAACTTAAATAGGGATGGTATAATAAAATTGTAGGGCCTGCGTTCACACCTGACCTCCATAGAATGGAAATAGGCACAAACTTTAATAAAGACTTTTCATATCTATCTGCGTAAGTATACTTTGATAATTATGTTTCAGTTTGAAGAAATATGGTATAATAAAATTATAGGGTATAAAAAAAAAAAAAAAAAAAAAAACGATTAACCCTGCGTTAGTCACCGGGGTGTTCCAAACATGTTTACTCCCATGGGGTGTTTATACATCCCAATACAAAAATGTTTATAGTGTTATTATTTGGTAAAATATAGTTACGCTGCTGATTAAATATATATCTACGGTTCCTGTTGAACAGTTCGAATCACTTGTAGCTTGTTGATATTAAAGTAAAATCTTCTATAATATAAAGCTGAACGTCTGTGTGTGTGTCTGGTCACGAAAAGGCTCCTATATGGTTGACTATTATAGAAAACTGATCACATATAATGATAGAAGATGTATCGACACACACGAATGGGTATGTTTGATCTGGCATAATGATGATTCATTAAAATTGTGGGGTCTGCGTAGGCGCCTTGTCCACAAAGTATGGAAATAAAAAATAAAAAAATAAAAAAAAAAACGTTTACAAGTGTTTTCGATATATATGCACATAATAATACTTTGATAAGTATGTTTTAACTTAAATAGGGATGGTATAATAAAATTGTGGGGCCTGCGTTCACACCTGACCTCCATAGAATGGAAATAGGCACAAACTTTAATAAAGACTTTTCATATCTATCTGCGTAAGTATACTTTGATAATTATGTTTCAGTTTGAAGAAATATGGTATAATAAAATTATAGGGTATAAAAAAAAACAACAAATAAAACGATTAACCCTGCGTTAGTCACCTGTATGTTCCGAACATGATTACTCCCATGGGGTGTTTATACATCCCAATACAAAAATGTTTATAGTGTTATTATTTGGTAAAATATAGTTACGCTGCTGATTAAATATATATCTACGGTTCCTGTTGAACAGTTCGAATCACTTGTAGCTTGTTGATATTAAAGTAAAATCTTCTATAATATAAAGCTGAACGTATGTGTGTGTGTCTGGTCACGAAAAGGCTCCTATATGGTTGACTATTATAGAAAACTGATCACATATAATGATAGAAGATGTATCGACACACACGAATGGGTATGTTTGATCAGGCATAATGATGATTCATTAAAATTGTGGGGTCTGCGTACGCGCCTTGTCCACGAAGTATGGAAATAAAAAATTAAAAAATTAAAAAAAAAACGTTTATAAGTGTTTTTGATATATATGCACATAATAATACTTTGATAAGTATGTTTTAACTTAAATAGGGATGGTATAATAAATTGTGGGGTCTGCGTTCACACCTGACCTCCATAGAATGGAAATAGGCAGAAACTTTAATAAAGAATTTTCATATCTATCTGCGTAAGTATACTTTGATAATTATGTTTCAGTTTGAAGAAATATGGTATAAGAAAATCATAGGGTATAAAAAAAACAAAAAAACAAAAAAATTATTAACCCTGCGTTAGTCACCTGTATGTTCCGAACATGATTACTCCCATGGGGTGTTTATACATCCCAATACAAAAATGTTTATTGTGTTATTATTTGGTAAAATATAGTTATCCTGCTGATTAAATATATATCTACAGTTCCTGTTGAACAGTTCGAATCACTTGTAGCTTTTGATATTAATCTAAAATAACACAATTAAATAAATTATAAAAATAAGGAAAAATTAAGATATCACATTAGCTAAGCTCATAGTTACAAGACTGAGAGAGTAATAACCTGTAAAATAAAATTATAATCCATCAAAACTTATGACAAAGAAAACATTAAATATTATTTAATTATTGGAATTTTTTTAGATGAATAATTTGTATATTTCATTTATTTTTTATTGATTTATTTGCGGACTATTAACAACCTGACGAAGGCCAGAGGAATAGCTGCCGAAACGTCGCTAAACAACAACTACAAATAAATAAATAAAATCCAATAAACATTACAAAGTAACCTAATGATACATAATATTCGTTTATATCCACACATTTTCATTCCCACTGGAAAAATACAAAAAAAAAAATATATATATATATATATAAATCATAAAATCATACTTATGTTAGTCAGCTGGGTTGACTAAACACTGCAGAAGGACGAAGCGAAGTCTACCTCCAAGGAAAACAAACACAACTGCGTCATACAACGTGTGCTATACTCTCACTGATCAGGAGAGTACTGAGAAGGAAGAAAAGAACTATTACAACTAGGAATTATGCGCACTTAAGCAAAACACCCTATGGGACTAACACAGGGTTAAAGTGAAGATAGCAACTGATGAACACAAATAATTGGGTCAGAAAAACGTAATATATAGAATGCAATAAAAAAAAAATACTTAATACTGTACAGAGATATTAGCTTTTTATTCGACTTTCACAAACACCAAAAAATTATTTTCGGGCATCTCTAAACTTTTCGCTGTTTGATGATATCGAAGTTCACGCTCAAAACGACTGTGATTTTATTTCGTGAAACCGGTGACTTTGTCTCTTCCAAGGTATGCTTTCAACTGCTCCTCAATTGTACATACTGTTTATATGTTTTATAATATCCCTTTGCTGATTATGAAAATAAAATGTCATTGATGTACGTAAAAGCACTGTTTTATGCTCACCTTTCTAAGATCTCGTCGTGTTCGACGCATGAGGACCATATATTCGCTCTGTCTCTCTGCTTTTAATGTTTGTACCGCATGAGTGATACAAAGTCACATAAACTAATCTGCACGACTCACAAGTTACGAGTCGAGTAGAAGTAGTTTTTATTTGCACTCTACGTGAATTGGCTTGATTTGATAATCTTGTATTTGCATACGTGGTAATCCCTGCAGTATAATCTGCCCCCGTCACGCCTTTCTATTTCAGGCTTCATTTTCAAATGGTTTTGTTTTCTACAGGCAAGTTTAAGATTATCTTTCAGTCTGGAGGAACAAACGTCTCACTCTCTGACTACCTTCTTTCAATTAAATGTGAGTTGCTTTGGTAAACGTTTTTTGTCCATGTCGACAAGATGGCCTGTCCACCGAATCGGGGATTGCATTAACAATGTGCCACTGCTTCATATGTCACATCCATCAAATAATTAAGAATGGTAAATTCTATCCCTCTATGTTAAAGCACATATACCGCGAAGGTAATGGTTTAGAAAAGTATCCAATTAGGTGATATGCCTCTGGTACGGAGTTAATCGTTCTGATTCATAAAAACCCAGATATAGCCAACGATGGAGTACCGTTGTCACATGTGGACACAATCTACTACAAGCATTTTATCCTGCCTTGACAGAGTTTAAAATAGACTTCGTAACTTAGTGAGGGATGCCCTTTTCTCTTTCCTGCAACCTCTTTCCCACAGAAGAGACGTTGCGAGCCTGTCTCTATTTTATCGTTATTTTCATGGCAAGTGTTCATCTGAGTTTCAATCTACGCCCCCCTCGCCAAACTTTCACGAAAAACACTCGTCTAGCCAAAACCACTATCAATAATTTCCCACACCCTTTATCTATGCCTAAACCTAAATGTTGATTCCATAAACAAAGCTTCTTTTTTTAGAACTGTATGCCTTTGGAACTCTCTTCCGATTGCCTGCTTTCCAGCTGACTACAGTCTGATTGTCTTCAAGTTCAACGTAAGCAGGTGCATCATGAAACGTCTCCCTAAGTAATCCAATCCACAAAATTACCACTACTTATGTTTCCTACGCAATAATCACAGTGACTAATTTATATCCATTATCTCTTATTCTCGAGTGGCCACCTGGCCTTGATAAGTGGTGATTCATGTGTAAAATAAAAAAAATATAGGAATATCGAAAGAATCATGGCACGATAAACAGTGAGGTCGAAAGCCCCCCCCCCCCGCTTCGGCGGCACGGGGGACAAGATCAAAGTGTAGTATCTGTTCCGACAGATGCTGCAAGCTATGACTAGCAAAGACCATATGTGGGGGTAACCCCACATATCTGACCTTGGTCACTGAGGGGGCAACCCTTCATACCAACAGTTACTAATCCAGCTCCAATTTCCCACCTCTCGGGAGCTGCCCCACCTTTCCCTCCCCCCCTATCTCCACATTAAAAAACGGCCTTGTGCCTAATTTGCTCAGTGGGGAAGCAAATAAATCCAACATGGCACGATAAACAGAATTTTTATTTTTATTTTTAACAGACATATCTATTTTTTTCCGTACCCTAGGTAGTAGTTTGCCAAACATGCTTTCGAAATCATATTTATTATCTCATCATAAAACGATGCTGATGCATTCTTGTTGCATCCTCAGTGAGGAAAAGATTTAGCATATATCAAAGAATGTCCATTAATCCAACTTTTGTGGAAGGATTCGTCATAAGCAATCGTTAAATTTTCACGCCCTCTTGTTGCAAAGGTGTGATATTTGCTTGGTATACGACTTCTGCCTTTTTGTACTTATTCTTGATTCAAATGCTTTTGCTGTATTAGCAAATTTATCAACTATTTTTTTGTGCGTGCTTAACCGATGTAGCAACAAGCACAGCATCATCTGCAAGAAAGTAAAAAAAAATCATCTTACTTCTTGTTAGCTTAGATGTTATTCTCACGTTTTGGCTAATTTAACTTACGACTTTCATCAGGCGCATCTTTGTACTTTCCACAATTTTTGTACAGATTCCAGAGTTTGACAACATTTAACTGAAAGTCAGATTGCCTCTTATTATATTCTTCTGTAAAAGTTGGCACAATAACATTTTTTTTTAAATCATTCCTAAGAAACTTTGTAAATCTCACATGTTCCTTCTCAAATATGCTTTAATATAATCATGAGATGTCTCAGTTTTATGATTTGCCAAAGCAGTGATTTTAGTTTCAGACAATTTTTTAAAAGTTGGTCATTCTTATGCGTTGTTGTGATGTATGAAACATGGAACCGGTCATAAATAAACAAGCGATAAATTCCAGTAATGATGATGTTTTCTGAATTCAAATTGAAAACCGATCGTCTACTTCTTATACAAATACTGCAGCATCAAAAAGGAAAAAGAGAAAAAAAAAAGTACTGGAGACAATATAGCTCTGCTTCATCTCCGTTTTAACGTTGAATGACTCAGACAACATTCTATGTACTCTCATACGGGTCTCTATATTTTCGTGGAAGGGTATAATTGCATTCAAGATTTTTCAGGAGCACTTATCGTATTTTAATCTTAGAGTGTTTCATTTTACTTCACTCGAAGTTCTTAGAAATCAAGGGTCCCCTTTCCTGGGATTTACAATTGATCTCTAAATGACCTACATAGAGATTAGAATATTCCATTAAAGTTCTCCTCTACATTTCAATCCCTGAGTTTGTACAGAAGTATACAAAATAATTTTCCTATCTGTCTTTTTTGGTCTCTTAGATTTACTTGATTCCAAAACGAGAATACATCTAGTCGTATGAAGTATCCAGCTTCCGTTAAGAAGGCGCACCGTTCTCCTGTATAAGCCACTGGAGGTTATCAACTTATCAACTATTTTTGTGCGTCCCGAACGGATATAGCAACAAGCACAGCATTATCCGCAAAAAACGTTTTTAAAAAAAATCATTTTACTTATTGTCAGCTTATTGGTCTTAAAGCTTTGATAATTAAAAAAAATCCTCTACCTTTTATAAATGCAAATTGAACGCCTATCGCGTACTCCTTATACTGAAGCATCAAAGAGAAAAAGAGAACAGTGAGTATATGAGACATAATACAGTTCTGTTTTATCATAGTTTTAATCTTGACTGAATCAGATAACTTTCCATCGGGTCTTATACGGGCCTCCATATGTTCGTGGATATGATTGCATTCAAGATTTTTTTCAGATTATCTTATATCTTAAACCTTAGAGAGTTTCATTTTACTTCAGTAAAACTATTAAGAAATCGAAGGCCCCTATTCCTAAGGTTAACACTTGATATCTAGATGATATACATAGATATTCGAATATTCCATTAAAGTACTCCTTTAACTCTTAAACACTGAGTTGGTGCAAAATTTTACAACAGAATTTTACTCCCACCCCCGTTTAGATATGTCATAGTATATTTCCCCCCACAATTCAATATATATATATATATATACATATATATATATATATATATATATATATATATATATATATATATATATATGTGGTCCCTTAAAAGTATGGGAATTGAAATTCCCAGCCAAGGGACACACGGACACAAAACGGTACTCTAAGCTAAACTCGATTATTGCCCGTTAACTCTGGTGACACATGTCTGGCCACCAGAGAGCAAAGAAAGATACGTCACTTCCTGTTTTATAGACTTCTTTCTTTTTCCGCTGGACCCTCAACCAGCCAACATGTGACGATGACGTTCTCCGGTTGGCATGCCCAACCAACCAGTTCTCCTGACTAACCTGTCATATCACCAAATACTAACGTTAAAGTAACGTTACTCTCTTCTCAACGAACTCCGATTCTTACTATGTCTATATTCATTTCCTCACATGTATATTTATGTAAATGAATCTACATTCTTACACTATCATATAACGGCATGTTTCATCTCTTCCTTATGCGACCTCTGCTTCTCAATCACTTACAATTTATTTAACAACATGGGATCGTCAATTACACAAACAGGTCATCCAGTCCTCCACAATCTCTACTACTGACCCTCTTCTTTCTGTCCCACTCTTACTAACGAAGATGATAACTTAGGCTGTTTTTAATTGATCTACAACATGATTAGCGAGGGGACGATTCCAGTATTTTTCACGATTCCGATACAATTACTGATTCCAATTCTGATTCTTATAATTTTACTATAGAGTTGTTGATTTTTTTCTATGATTACAGTAAAAACACATATTAAATGATATTTTCTCCAGAATAAAAATACATTTGTCAAAGTTTATCTTTAGATTTTAGTTTTACTACTGCTTTAAAGCCAATGAGTATTTATTATTTTATCATTACTAGCAGCAGTGGAAGATGTTCGCTTTAAACAAATGCAAATAAAGAAAGACAATTAAAAGAGTCGTTTTACGCGAGCTATCCTGCTCTCAACATATGTACTGGATTCCAGAACAAGAATATATCAAGACCGATGAAGTAACCAGCTTAGTATTATTACAAAAAGCAACATAACTCGAAGAAGGTGTACCTCTATAAGCCACTGCGGGTTAGCTAGATTGGGGTGATCTTATTTGGGCCGCGAATACTATGTGCCTTTGTATATTTTGTCAAGGTCTACTTGTGAAAGGTTATTCTGAAAAACCTTTGTACAGAGATACTCTAAACACTCGTGAACAGTATAGATATATATGTTTTAGTAAAATCTATGAAAACAATGTGCACATCTTTATATTTTCACGGGCATTTTCTGCTTTTTTACATAGAGGTCACCACTTATCAAGGCCCAGAAACCACACGGGGATAAGGGTTATTTTGTGTACAGTAATCAATGGGATAGTGTTGCAGTATTCATTAGTATTGGAGATTTGATAAAGTGTCATTACTTAAGGGGGCGGTTCATCAGGAATTTGTTTATGTTGGACTTGAAAACATCCATGTTGAAGTCAGGAGGGAAACAGGCAAGCGGTAGAAAGATCCACAGGCGTGCAGTTCTAAGAAAGAAACTTTGTTCATGGAATCTACGTTTTGATTTAGACACAGATAAAGAGTGGGGAAAATTATTGACAGTGGTTTCAGCTAGACGGGTGTTGATCGTGAAAGATTGGCTAGGGAGGACTAGAGATTGAAGCTCATACGAGCACCTGCCATAGAAATAAGGATAAAACAAAGATAGGCTCGCAACGTCTCTTCTGTGGGAGAGAGTTTGCAGGGAAGAGAAAAGGGTCTCCCCCACACTAAACCACTAATCTATTTTGCACTCTGTAAAGGCAGGATAGGCTGTTTTTAGCAGCTCTTGCCCAGATGTGGCAGCAGTATTCCATCCGTTTTAATGGAGACAATACATTATTCCAATTGTTTCTCTCAGCGTCCTAAAACCACATTGCGTCTCTGGATAAGATTTTCCCCAAAAGATGAACTATACTTCTATTAAAGATGATCGCAGCTAATAGCTTTTCTGCAACTTAATGCAAAGATATACGACGGTACTTGTCACAGTTAACATTTTTACCCTTAAGCAAGTCTGCGGACTGTCATCCTCATCTTCATAGTTGATGTTTTTTTCCCCACATTTTGGCCAACTCATTCTCTGGCCTTTTTCATGTGATTAACCGCGACAAGACAGAAATGCCAAGTCTTGTAGTTTTTGTCCCACCACATTTTGGTCAACCAATTCTCTTTCCTGCTTGAGTAGGATTAAAATAGCTATCTTCAGACAATGCTTAACTAAAGCCGTAAAATCTCAACGACTCTATCCACTGCGCCACGGCTCCCGAAAGGCGATCAAGGTTGAATTTTATGGTCCTATAAATCTTATTTTGTTTTCTTATCTAATCTTCCATTGTTGGTTCCGTACCGAAAGGTATTTATTTATACGGTGGCCGAAACATGGCATACGCAATAACAACTATGTGGATGGTGATGACAGTTTGCAAAAAGAATGAACGCACAAATTATAAAGTCCCGTCTAAAAAGGATTTATAAAATAATCCCTTATCCTTATTGTTAAAAAATACATTATTGATAGATCCCTAAAATCCCGGGAAACAAAATCCTTATCCCAAATAATTATGAACAGTTCCAAGTGTTTCTCGAAATGTTTATTGCAACCGTGCCTCAATATTTCAGTTAGTTAACCCTCGTCACCCGCACATTTTCTCGGAAACATTTGTGTTATAGCTGAAATCACTTCGGAAAATAAAAAAAATTGGTCCAGTCATGGTGTTTGGTGCCCCGCATGTAACATTTTCAGAATTTCGTCATCAACATAAAAAATAGAATGAACTGCACTTTCCAGATGATCCTTCCTTGTAAGTAATTTTGTGCAATCAGCCGCACTAACGAGTAAGTGCCCACATTGCTGGAGTCCACAAACCTTTTTCAATCATAATAAAAGACGCGAGCGCCTTTTCTCTCAAAAGCAGCCTGTAGCACTGAAACATTTTTGGGCCACGAGTCTTATTTCATCTTCCTTAAATGGCGTTGAGCATCTCACTTTCAACTAAGGTAAGTCAATTTTGTAATTACTCAGTTCATCTATGCAATAAGTACGTCTTATATACCATGAACCTTATATACCTGAACCATGATACTTGACTTTTGAACGTTTAACTTTAATCCAAGTGATTATGTAAAAATAATTTCATAAAATCAAAAGTTGGTTCTTTGATAAGGCAGAGTCGCGTCCAAAATGAATGATTTTTAGAGCAGAATTGAGCCATGGTGGTTGACTTTTGTATTTTAAACTTTAAATGAAGACATTATCTAAAAGCAACTGTTTTAAAATCAACAGTAGATTCTCCATACGGCAATATAGACTGCAATATATTGTGGACAAAGTTAGTAAGGTAAGAGATGTATAGCTTTTTGGACCACTAGTCTTATTTCATCTTTCGTAAACGGCGTTAAACGTCTCTCTTTCTACTAAGGTAAGTCGATTTTTTAATTACCGAATTCTTTAAGTGCATCTTATAAAGGAGACTTTGAATTTCATAAGAATTTTCATCAAACAAGTCCTGATGTTTACGTTTAGAATGTGCTAACACTTGAGGTGAAGATCTATATGTAGTATTTCCTTGCTTTTTCCATGACTCCTTCATATCATATGTACTTTAAATTTAATATTTAAGTTAGAGAATAATTCGAGTTTCTTTACAATGTTTCAATCCTCGATATTTAATGACCTCGGTATCGTCACAGTGTGACCGTTCAACTTAGGTCGAAGTTTCAGTACAGTAGGGTCCGTTACTAGAGCATGCAAACAATCGATTTCATTAAATCATGAGTGATTTTATGGATTTCAATGACAATAAATATGGGAGAGTAAAATATTTGTTGAGGTTCCTTCAATTCCGGTAATGTTGGGTCTCCTTTCTAGTATTGAATAAAGTTAAATTGCCTCGAGAGATCCATCTGTATTATCACCTAATAGTTTCCTGCTACCTATGTGTTATAGTCTCCAGACTTCGTAACCTAGTGGGGGATGCCCCTTTATCTTCCCTGTAACCTCTTTCCCACAGAAGAAACGTTGCGAGTCTTTCCCGATTTTATCGTTATTTTCATGGCAAGTGCTCGTCTAAGCTCCAATCTATCGTCCTCTTGCCAAACACTCACGAGAAACACACTAGCTGAAAACACTATCAATAATTTCCAACATTCTTTATCTGTACCTAAACCTAATCGTAGATTCCATGAACAAAGCTTCTTTCTAAAAACATCACATCTGTGGGACTCTATTTCGTTTACCTGCTTTCCGGCTGACTGCAATATGGCAGTCTTCAAGTCCAATGTAAACAAGTTCTTGATGAGCCATTCCCCTTAAGTAATTGAATTTACCAAATGTATACTTCTAATAATTACAGTATAAGTAGCGATTCCTTTGTAAAATTGTACATTCTTATGCATAAGCAGGGCTTTATTCTTTTATTCTCTTTGGCTTTCATCGAAATTTCTTGAAATTAATTTAGCTCTTAACATACTACGTGAAAATTGGTAAGATATATATTAAAGTTGGACTATGGAAACGATTGGATTCGAACTGGGGGCATGCAGAATTTCAGCCCATGTCCGTACCACTTCAGCCACCGTCAACGCCAATAAATATAATGCTGCAAAATATCACTAAATAACATGCCACGTTTAATATTCATTGACGCCTTCTTTATGTTTTAGAATCGATTGAATTTCAAGCTCTCAGTCTGTGTTTTTTTTTTCGGGTAACCATGGCCAACGCCAACAGATATAATGCTAAAACTAATATTACATAATATGACACATTAACATTCATTGACGCCATTTTTATTTCATCTTTTAAACAAAGCGCAGCAATCCCTGAACAGCGGAGAATTATTAACAACCACAAAGCGAGATAATCTGAGATTAATTTTATTCAACATAAACACTATTTAATAAATTTCATACATTTAAATATTTTTTTGTAAAATCTTACAACAAATAGAAAACAATTGAGCTGCTAAATAACAGCGTACAAATGTTTTGTATAATCATCCATTAAACGAATTTCATTGCGCAGACGATAAAGATGTCTCAAAGAAAACTTTAGTAAAAAACAAAAAACAAAAAAAAAAAAAAACAATGAAGTCCGAAAATCTTTTCAGAGGTAAATATAAAATGACAACGAAGAAAAGTCGATAAAAATACCATAGAAAAAGATTAAAGATGATAAAAAATACCATAAAAAAGATTAAAGATCATACATTTTCTTTTTTAATTCTTTGCTATTCTTATTGACACCGACACTGAAATACTGAGTTACTATTTTTGTTATTAAGCAAATCCACAATTACAAAGAGGGATAGAAACGTAACGCGCGCGCGCACGAATTAATGAGCGAGTGGACTCGTTGATTAGACATCTCCTGATTTCAAACCTATTAGTTATGTACCAGCAGGAACCACTTGCGAGTGAAATGCACAAAAAAAACAAAAACAAACAAACAAACAAAATAAAACAAAAAAACAACACTTGCACACAGATGGAAGAAACGAAAAGACATATACATGTATACATATCGAGATTTGATCAAAAGTATTCAGATCTTTACATGATATATGATATGAGAAAAAAGTATTTATATATATATATATATATATATATATATATATATATACTGCAGTAGATAGCATTTGTCAAATTGAAAAGTGTACATGAACGAATGAGTAAACGTGAACTAGTCCACAATAATCAAGTAATATTAGATTTATTTAAAGGATAGTTACCTGATAAATATTTTTACATTAACAGAAAAAGAAAGTGGTACATAGCAACGGTAATATATATATATATATATATATATATATATATGTATATATATATATATATATATATATATATATATATATATATATATATTTATTTATATATATCACGGGTGCCCAGCGTTGCCCGGGTGTTCGCAGGTGTGTGTTGAGCAAAAAAAAAAAAAAAATGGTAGTAGGCAGGCAGGCTCGAACCCGTACCGCAAAGGAGGAAAAGAACGTGAAAAATAGAATGTGATATCTTTGCCGTTGCGTCCATCGCCAAACCAGAAGTGGCGAAGATTTAAATTAAGGCTAGTTAATCGAAAATATCTGCGATAAAAAGAGACTAGCCGCCCTCCTCACCAAACAAGTCTGGTGGGGGAACCAGTTTAGTCGCCGGTGACCCGACCATGAGACAGGTAGTACTGGGTTACATGGTACCAGTAGCATATGACATGACCTGATACATACATACATATATACATACATACAAACAGACAGGTGAGATTTATATTACAGAAGGGCAAAATGTATGTGTGTGTGTGTGTGTGTGTGTTCGCATGTCTCGCAAAAACTTCACAAAGACAGATGGAGGCATCGACTAAGACTTTACTTTTCTTTTTAACCTTTTTCTCCTTACGAGTTCGATCCTACCATTCCTACTGCCACATTTTTTAAAAACTTCCTTCAACCCAGGCTGCCTACTGTTATTTTGATCCGCCCCCCTTCCCCCGCTACTGCCACTTTTTTCTTTTTTTTCGGGGTTCCTTACTATATCACCCCGACCCGACGACGGGTACTCCCGCTAGTAACGTATAAAAGAGATGTGTATGCGTCTAATAGTTACTAGTAGGGCTATTAGACCTAAGAATGTGTAATTTTGTAGGAATTATATCCATGTGTATAAATGATTACAAGGTTATATATCTGTTCCCTTATAATTGAAAGTTTCAAGTAAATAGTATTATTGTATCCAGCAGTAGAGCAATAATAATGGTGTATCGCTTGCATCGAATTCTGGTAGATATCGAAAGTCACCTTTAATGATTGGCATGCATCGAAATAATAATAATAATAATAATCATAATAATAATAATAATAATAATAATAATAATAATAATAA
>NC_136496.1:32637435-32659935 GCF_053919585.1 Euprymna scolopes | reverse complement strand
TTACACCAAAGTGGCACCGTGTCTTCTTTGAGGTAAAAATACATGTATTTCTTTTAATAGGGAGAGAAATAAAAGTGGAGAGTATTGGAAATCTCGAAATACTTTTTTTTTCATCGGTGTAAACGTGTTGATGGCGCGCAGTTGTTCGATGTTTGACCAAAGTAAGAAGAGGGCACATAAAACTGAGCATATCTCTAACCAGTGAGATCACCCATTAAAAAGATATTCTCTTTGCTGAGAAACTCAGTGTATGGAAAAAGTCTCGCTGGGATCGCGTTTGTAGTAAAAAATAGATACTTATTTGCTTCCCACATAAGCAAAATATGACACAAGGTCGGTTTTTATGTGGGGTGAAGGGGAGGGGGAGCGGAGGGGAGGGGAAGGGAATGGTATATATAGTGTTACCTCTACATGAACCAACAACCAATTGCCACAAGGGCAATGGTCTCAAAGTGCAGCATCTGAGAACAGATACTACACTTTCATCTCAACCAAAAGGCCGAGTACCTGTGCAT
This sequence comes from Euprymna scolopes, assembly GCF_053919585.1. Taxonomy (NCBI): domain Eukaryota; kingdom Metazoa; phylum Mollusca; class Cephalopoda; order Sepiida; family Sepiolidae; genus Euprymna; species Euprymna scolopes. The sequence continues at coordinate 32,659,420 of NC_136496.1, read as the reverse complement.
CTGGGGTTAATTGCAAGTAATCCCCTTGAATGGGGACAGTCTTAGATGTTATCCTAAGTAAAGGGCTAGCATCAGTAATGAGTGGAGAGATCCAAGGAGAATAGAAAGATAGGCGGTTACAGACGGGTGTAACGTTATTATTACATGTCAACCCTCGGAACCCACAACTTGTATAAAGACACTCGCAAGGGAACAAAGACAAAGAAAAAATTCGACGTTTTCTTTTCGGTGTAAACAACAGACATTTATTTACAGGTACTTCCAGAATAACACTTTGTCTCTAGTGGGCTTAACAAGAGTCTGCTGTGTCAAACACGTGGTATTCTGTCTTTGTCCAGCCATGTTTAGGACTAGTCTTTCTCTGTCGCTATTAGGACACTTCTATTTCTTTCTTTCTCAGACCGCGTCTTTTTATAATCTTTTTTCTTTATTCTTCGTTGTGACGTCACCTCGCGTGCGGCTTGGTCATTTGCATGCGTTGGCTGTTGCTGCTTTGCTGCAATACGCATACCCGAGCTCTGTTACTCCCACTGGTTACGTAATCAGCCAGAATATGCAGACGCAGATTTGACCGAGACTGGGTCGTAAACTAAATAAGTACTCTGAATTTTACAGATAAGTTTATATTAAGAAAAAATGAGGAAAATTCCATTCTAAGTTATAAGTTAGTATTAGAGCTATATGACAGCTAAGTCAATCGAAATTCCATGCAGATTCATGAGTTCGACAGAATGATTCCCGAGTTGACAAGATATCCATGGAATGTTGTCAAAATGACACCCAAGATGAGAATAGTAGTCCGAATAATCCAAATAATACGTTTACACAAATACAAGCAATAAAACAATAAGTGTCGGGTTTGTGACATTCTTTCTGATAAAAAAGTACGTCTGATGACATGTTGTTTATATACTTGCAGTTGTCCAGAGATGCGCGTAATAACAATAAACAAAATAGGGGTTCAGTCTAAAAAGTAACTCCGGAGATCAATCACGGTTATTAGTTCTTAAGATGTTATTAACTCATATCCCTCCTTCCAGAGTAGGGTATTATGTCTATCAGCAATCTTTCTTCTTCTTCTTCTTCTTATTATTATTATTATTAGTAGTAGTAGTAGTAGTAGTAGTAGTAGTAGTAGTAGTAGCAGCAGTAGCAGCAGTAGTATCACCATGATCATCTATATATTAATAGGATAGCGTGTGTGTTATTTTCTGTGTAACGCTTACATCCGGGTCGTGTAATTGTTATATATTTCCATTTCTTGCCATAAAGTATTTTACCAAGAATTCTTCATAAGTTCTGCTTTCGGTTTCGATTTTAGCTGATGGCACTTAAGTCATCTATTTTTTTATAAATGATTTTATCGAGAATTCTTCATAAGTTTTGGTTGCGATTTCGAGTATAACTGATGGCACTCCAGTAATCTATTTTATATATATATATATATATATATATATATATATATATATATATATATATATATATACATATATATATATATATATATACATATATATATATATATATATACATATATATATATATATATATATACATATATATATATATACATATATATATATATATACATATATATATACATATATATATATATATATATATATATATATATATATATATATATATATATATATATATATATATATATATATATATATATAAAAAAATGATTTTATCAAGAATTCTTCATAAGTTTTTGTTCCGGTTTCGATAACGGCTGAAGGAACTCAACTTATATATATATATATATATATATATATATATATATATATATATATATATATATATATATATTTGAAATCGCAACTTCATGGTATTAAAAAGTCGATAGAACATTAACCCTATAATAATATATACGACATCTGCAAGAATTAAAATATCATATTTAAGCGTACTTTACGAGCGGGCTAACTCGGGCTTCCCTGCTAGCTTCGATAAATACTTTTGCAGTTTTAACAAAAGGACTACAATAATATCAGAGCGTCTCCATTTACACTGAACATCTACAGAATGCCAAAATCAATATATTATATATGAATGAGTCCTCATATGGAATTTTCACAGGTAACGCTAGTTATTATTATTATCATTATTATTATTATTGATAATGTTATCATCATCATCAGTATCATCATCAGTATCATTATTGTTATTGTTATTGTTATTCTTCTTCTTATTATTATTATTATTAAAGTTACCATCATCATCATCATTATTATTATTAGTGTTATTATTATTATTATTATTATTATTATTATTAGTGGTGGTGGTGGTGATGGTGGTGGTGATGGTGGTGATTTTGACATTGGTTCTCTTCGTAATGTTTATTTAATATATTGAAATTCAATATCTTCTACCAATGTCGTGGCCCTGTCGTTGGGGCATTAGAATACGCCGACTGTTCCCCTGCAGAGGGTAAACGTCCCTACATTAGGGTCCTGGATATGACCTTAAACTATATCCAGGGGTGAGGCCCCAGCTTGTGGGCTTTGGGGAGTGTGGAGTCACCCTTTAATTACCATTGCTCCCAGGTCCACTCTGACCCAGAGTGGTAGTACCTGTTAGGGTCCCAACTATGCGTTAAATAGAAACCGACGTGAAAACAACAAATATATTCTATTAAAAAAAATTTCTTCAAAATCTTTGGATTCGGTATTAAATAACCCGAAAAGGGTTGATATGCCGTAAAACAAAAACAACCAACCAACCAACCAGCCAATGTCGTCAATTATTCTCCAAGTTATATGCGTTCAAAAACTGGACTCAATCGAAAGAGCAGATGTGCTTACATACTGGCAGTCACTATGGCGACATTTTCGTATTTCTTTTCTGTATTTCAGTGATTTTTTTAAATAAAAGTTTCAAACAAGAAAAAGCATGACAAAATAAATGATCTATAATCCTATAAGTTTGTTGTGTGTGTGTGTATTGATATTCATATTAAACCCCCTTATTTCTATTTATTTGAAAAGGAAATACAACTTCGTTATATATGGGTCGTGGAATTGCATTCTTCTACAAAAGATTTAGCTAACTTGCATATTCTTTTAAATATTCATTTTAATTAATTCCCTATTAGTTTTTTTCAGGTTTCTTATGGGATGGTTATCTTTAGTTAATTATTACGTGTAATTATATTCATGCAGATATTCTACATGATTTATACTTTAGTAATATTTGTGTAAAAAGCTTATAGTAAACACAAAATTTTTTCTATATATATTTATGTATGCGTATATATTTTTGTTTAAAAATTTTTGCCTACTAAACTCCTCCGCCAGTTTTTTGGTCTACAGACATGAAACTTAATATATAGGGTATTCGAACCTATCCGAAACTTTATATTTGGGATTTAGCCAGAGAAAATCGGTGCAAAAGTGGGAACATTCAAAAAATGATATTTTCCAGGCGAAGTTCGAACGACGGCATTACGAATATGCATGCGTAACGTAATAGCAATTGGTTCATGTTTTAATTTTTAGCTTTGCATTAAACATGTTTTTATACTACAGTCATTAACGTCAAGGGAAACAGTAGATCGTAAACTAAACGTTTTGGTTTCGATTCTCGGTGGTAGTGCACGAATCATTTATATATTTTTTAAACTTTTTAAATCACTACTATATATTGGGTAAGTACAAAATCTGCATTAATCAAAATATCATATTTAAGCATATTTTACGACCGGGTAATGCCGGGAAGCCTGCTAGTAAAAAATAAAAACTATTTGGGAATATCTGTTGTGTAACAGAGCGCGGACACGCATATGGCGGTTGTATGCAAATGCCGAGCAATGTGCGATATGACATCACGGTAAGAAATAAAAAAGCTATAAAAAGGACGTGTGCAAAGACCGATGAGCACGTTCGAGTGGACAGAGGTGAGAGAGAAAGAGCACGACCGCATTATATTCGGGCAAGTATCCGGAAATAAATGTCTTTGTTATAACGGAAAAAGTGAGTCGAATTATTGTCTTCCGTTCCTTATGGCGTACTATGCTATAACGTTTAGAGTCCCGAGTGTTTTCATGTTAACGCGTGTTTACGCGATCACTACGTTACAATAATATATTTGTTTTCCTAACTTGCACTATACCTTTTTTCTGGCTTTCTTAAAAGCGCATAGTGGAAAGATCCATAATTAACGTATTAATTTTGGTTGTTCGTCCGTGAGTGAAACGGATCAACGAAATGTTTTCGGATTTGGAGAAAATATGAACAGTTAAAAAGAACAATAAATTGGTCTCTGGAATATATATATATATATATATATATATATATATGTGTGTGTGTGTGTGTGTGTGTGCGTGTGTGTGTGTGTATTAAATTATTAATATTTTTCGCACTGAGTAAACAATTATGTAAACGGATTATATAGCGAATTTACAAATTTCAACTGAATAAAATTATAGTTTTAGAATTAAGAAATACAAGGAATTATAATTTACGTAAAAGTATATTTAATTATAACAGTAATAAGAACTTAATTATGTATACTTTTAAATTCAGATTATTAAATAATTTAATATAACCGGAAATTAAAAAAATGAGTTTTTTTTTTTTTTGTTTAGTTGCGTAATCATTGATGTTATTTAGGTAAACAGGGATATATTAATTACAAATAATAAATGTATTAATTAATAAATAGAGCATTTCTGGCAGATTATACCTAAATAAATGAAATTTATTAATACGAATAGATGGGTTTTAGTGACTTTATTGCTAAATTCAAAATGGTGTAATGTGAGCAAACTAAGATATTTGCAGCTTCTCTTCCAATTGTAAGATTTTTTAAACACACCCAAACGCATTTTAATTTATTTTATTTTGTGTGTGTGGACTGATTGTTGCTGTTTCTCCTAAGGAGTAAAGGGTAAAATAGATTCACTGATTGATATAATCATTACGTGATTGATTTGTGCTACGAAATACATACTGTCAAGAATTATAAGTGTCAACTGAATTGCAGGAATAAATTGTAAGACGGTCAATCTCATGAAATTTGGAATATAGACTTTTGTCATTTGTTTATTATATGCTCTGTAATTACATTGAGTTTCTTAAATAAGGATTTGTATGTATATTATAAGTGAGTAAAGTATATTTCCACAGATATATATATATATATATATATATATATATATATATATATATATATATATATATATATATATATATATTGAAACAAGTTTCAATTTCGGTCATCCGGTGGCTTATTTAACCATCAACGGTTTAAGGTCAAGACTCTTCTTCGCACCGAAATTATTCGCGACTTGCTCTTCGCTGACGATGCCGCACTGGTAGCCACGTCCTTTGAGGAAGCCCAGGTTTTTCTTGATCGATTTTCAGCCGCGTGCAAGGCCTTTGGCCTGACAATTAGCATAAAGAAGACTGAGGTAGTGCATCAGCCACACCCTACCCCAAAACAAGTTGAAGGCGTAAAGCAAAATCCACCAGAGTATAGATTTCCTGCGCGCAAGCTGAGAGTCGACGGTCATGATATCAATTATGTCAAGTCCTTTCCTTACCTTGGAAGCAAGGTGAACCAGGGCGGTTCTCTTGATGATGAAATTGTCAACAGGGTTGCTAAGGCCACTTTTGCCTTTGGAAATCTCCGCCATCCCTTGTGGAACTAAAGGGGTATTCGACTAGACACAAAAATCCTTGTCTACCGTGCTGTTGTTCTTTCCATTCTTCTTTATGGATGTGAGTCATGGACTCCATACAGACATCACATTAATCAGCTGGACGTTTTCCACAAAAGCTGTCTACGCTCCATATGTGGTCTTAGCCTCCGCGACAAGGTATCAAATGCCGAATTATTCACAAAATGCAAAATATCTGGCATTGAATTATTCCTTATTCAATCGCAATTGCGGTGTGCTGGTCATGTATTGAGGATGCCCGATGACAGAATTCCAAAAATTGCGATGTATAGTCAATTTGAGGGTGGTAAAAGAATTGTCGGACGTCCTTGGCTTAGGTACAAGGACAAGTTGATGAGTAACTTGTCTGCAGTGAACATACCATACAGGAGTCTTGAAGATGAGGTGAATGACCGAAAAGGATGGAGATCAAGGTGTTTTGAAGGTCTCCAGAAGTTTCAATTTGAAAGCTTAAGGCAACTGAAAGAAAACCGAGTAAGAGCAAAACGACTACCAGCCGAACCAATATCTGCAGCATTAAATCCACATTCATGTTCTATTTGTGGCCTTGTCTGCAAGTCCCTTGCTGGACTAAAAAAGTCATCAGAGGCAAAAGCATAAATGAGTTTAAGAAATATGGGTTGTCTGAACCTCATACGTCGAAATCGACGGGAGAGTCCATCACCATCATCATATTGAAACAACATGTAATGATATATATATATATATATATATATATATATATATATATATATATATATATATATATACATATACTACGTACATACATACGTACAACCATACATAATACATATATATATATATATATACATATATATATACATATACATATATATTTATGTATGTATATATTTGAAACAACCTGTAATGATTTAAGGAAAATGTCCGAAGTTGAAATAATAAAACATACTTAGCGCTACTAAAGTATTAAGCACTTTCCCCGTTTTTTTTACCAAATATACCTCGTTATATATATATATATATATATATATATATATATATATATATAGAGAGAGAGAGAGAGAGAGAGAATGAGGGGATATGTATATGTACATATAATACTCATATATGTACATATATGATATTTATATATATACATATATATAATAATTATATATATGCATATATAATACTCATATATGCATACATATATACATATATAATACTCATATATATATACCTATATAATACTCATGTATATACATTTATAATACTCATATATGTATATACACTTATATAATACTCAAAGGTAATCATTACTGTATATGCAGAAATATGTATGTCTAAAAGAGAGAACGAGAGATAATGTCCTCGACGTTAAGACCTATACAAAAACAGATTTTCCATTTTAAAAATCTTTTAATTCCTTAATGTGTTCTAAAATACAAAGAAAATAACGACAAAACGCCTGGTTTACAAATCGAACGAAGCAATACTAATATGAGAATGCAAAAATCGATAACGACATGGAAAAATCGCCTTCCTTCTTTCATATAAAAAAAATCAAGAAACATCTTTACCACAACCTCACACAGCCTGCCTTCGATCCCCTACGGACAAAGATTCTCGCCAAGCAAACCTATAGAACACCAATAATGTCACACAAGGAACCGTCGACCTCTCGTGGGGGGATTTAAGCCGTTTATTCATGTGCGTCTCCTCATCACTCCTCGACGTGTCATCGATATCGATCGTTATCGATTGGTGCGAGCTCAATCTGTTTTTAGTTTCAAAGAGCCGACAATCGATTATGCTGTTAATTCAATGCTAAGAACATTTCGAACTTTACTTTTACTTACGTTCACCCCTTACAAGATATATCGTCACTTGAACGTAAGAGGCTACTATTTGGAACCATGCCTAGCAGAAGTTAACAAGATGTTGGTTTACATTACATTTAAACTTCTGCATACCAGTTGCAGTCAGGGAAGCAGGAATCAGAAAAGGAACTCTAAAGTCTGGCTTTTCGAGGGAAGAAAATATTAGAGTAGAACGCTTTCTGGCATTCAGGGACCTCAACAGTGAATGGGGTGAGATTTTGCTGCTAAGCAGGTTTGTCGGGGATATGTACGTCGAAGGAGCACAAGTGCAACGAGTTCATCAGATAACATTCTACATAAAATATATGTAAAACAGGCAAAATGATGCAACATTGCAGCGATGGGACAGGGGCTGGGGCTTAGTTGACAGAGTGGGAGCTATTAGATTGAATACTCTTTTTTGGACCTTATCTAAGAGGGAGAGACTAGTCGTAGATGCACCAGCCCAGATTTGGCAACAATACTCCATGCCTGGGCAAATGGTGGCCTTGTAGAGTTACAGGATACTCCCAAGTAAGTAGTCTTCTAGCTCGATAGACAAAACTCACCTTCTTTGCAGCAGCCTTCGCAATGTCCTCAATGTATTTGTTCCAGTTCATATTGCCTGTAAATCATAGGCCGATGAGTTTGCAGAAGGAATTCACAGGTATGGTGTTATTTGTCATGGATAGCTTCAAGCTGATTTCTGTAAAACTAAGAGTGTACGATTTGGAGGAAGATCGTACTGCGTCAGTATAACCGAGTAAAAATGTAAAGCCATATTTTACAGGATTTAAGGAGTCATTTTGTATTTACTACTAATATCGTGTTCAATCACCACGGACTGTTTTTGTGACACAATGGTAGGTGACATGATTTAGGCCACGGGGGGTTCAGAAGTTCACACGCAGTCTTGCGAAATCACGTTTCCAAATAGAGAGTCGTGCATAAATCTCAATGACATGCAAAAAAAAATTTTACAGGTGAAATAGTAACCTTCTACTTGGTTACGGTTGGCTGGATGTGGTTACGTAATGGAATAAGATAGGTATTTTTATGACCGATTTTTCTGGGGTAGACAAAATCAGAACAGTGTTGATCTTATATGTTTTGATATCCACAATGCTAGATACTACTACTACTACTACTACTACTACTACTACTAATAATAATAATAATAATAGGATAAAGTCTGCGTCGGTCGGAACGACGAGAACCATCCGATCATCCTGAAGGTATGATAGACAACACTGGCTGAATTTTGAGGTAAGCGTTGCGCAATCTCAATCAACCCGGTACTGCTTGATTTAGTGGCCAGGAGAAGTCAGCTCTGTGTAGAGCACAGATGGTACTTGCTATTCCTAATATAGTATTTTTTTTTACAAGATGGTCACCACTTATCAAGACCCGGAAGCCACTCAGGGATAAGGGTTATTGTAAGTACAGTACGTTAGTGTGGATATTTAAAGTATCTACTTAAGGGGCGGTGCATCAGGAATTTGTTTACGTTGGACTTGAATACATCCAAGTTGTAGTCAGGAGGGAAGCCGGCAGACGGAGCAGAGTTCTACAGGCGTGCAGTTCTAAGAAAGAAGCTTGGCTCATGGAATCTACCTTTGGATTTAGGCATAGATAAAGAGTGGGTAAAGTTTTTAAGAGTAGATTCAGGCAGACGGGTGTTTTTTTTGTAAAAGATTGGCGAGGGGGGACCAGAGATTGGAGTTCAGACGAGCACATGCCATGGGAATAACGATAAAACAAAGATAGGCTTGCAACGTCTCTTCTGTGGGAGAGAGGTCGCAGGGAAGAGATAATGGCACCCCCACTAAGCCACGAAGTCTATTTTGTACTCTGTCAAGGCAGGATAGGCTATTTTTTGCAGCTCCTGCCCAGATATGGCAGCAGTACTCCATCCTTGGACGTACTTGGATTTTATATAGATAGAGAATTGTATCAGTAGTGAGATATCTTCTGGATCGGTAGAAGGATCCCACCATCTTTCCAGCGACCTTGGCAACAGACTTGATGTACGTGTTCCATTTAAGATCAGGAGTGAAGGTCAAGCCCAGAGGCTTGTCAAAACATGGGGCTTCTCCTAGACGAGAGCCATCCATTTCAATTGATGCCAGATGGGGATCAGAGCGTTGATGATGTAAAGATAAAAGTTTGGTTTTAGATGCATTAAAGGTAACCAGCTACGTCTTCCCTCACTGAACCACTCGTCCGATATCAGTGGAGAGAAAATCAGAGAGAACTTTGTCATTTACAGCCTTTGATGTGTTGCTGTAGATGGTCGTGTCATCAGCATAGATGTCAACGAATGATATAAGTATGTGTTTAGGGAGATCATTGATGTAGATCAGGAAGAGAGTTGGACCTAGGATGGACTTTTGAGGGCCTCCAGCATTAGTACTGCAGGCCTCTGATTTTTGTCCATCAACTATTACTCTTATGAGCCTATCAGAGAGAAATGATTTAATGATAGAGAGAATATTTCCAGTTATACCGTAGCTGGAGATCTTGTGAAGTAGGCCTTTATGCCATACCTTGTCGAACGCCTTTGATATGTCAAGAGCAATTGCTCTGGAAAGGAAGCCTTTGTCAAGAGATTCACTAATCCTATGAGGTATAACCGTTAGCACATCTGCGGTAGATCTTGCAGAACGGAAACCATATTGCGTGTCACTAAGAAGGTTATTTGTGCTGAGGTGGTTGACTATTTCTCTATTTAATATTGATCCAGCAACTTAATCATGACACACAGGAGACTTATTGGTCTGTACTGAGTGGGAGATTACTTATCACCCGAGTTCTTAAATACAGGGCATACTGATGAGGTTTTCCATGGTGTTGGAAAGCACTTTTCCTTAAGGCAAGGTTTAAACAGTTTCGTAAGTATGGGAGCAAGTTCTGGTTGAAGCTTTTTTAACACTATAATTGGGATTCCGTCAGGGCCATTAGCTTTACTGGAATCAAGGTTCTTGATTAGCTTGGCGACCTCATGCACAGACATTTGTATGCTACCTAACGTGTTCTGTGTTATAGGAGGAAATATGGGGAGTTGATGGCCTTCGTCGCATAGGGTAGAATAAGCTGAAAAGTTCTTGGCAAATAGTTTGGCCTTGTCTGAAGCTGAGGAGATGACCTCTGGTCCGTTGATAATGGTTGGGATAGAACGCACACTTCTGTTCAGGATCCTATTTGTTATTTGCCAAAACTGGTGGGAACCAAGCCGCTGATCAGCTACTTTGGATTTAACAGACTGAACATGTAGCTCTCTTGCATTTTTTATTACTCTTTTACAGTGGTTGCTTGCGTTCCTGAAAGCAGCTTTAGTCTCAGTGCATCTATTACGTTTGTAGCTATGGAAAAAGTGATTTCTGTGCGCTATAGCAGCAGCACATTCTGGAGAGAACCATGTCTGGCTGGTAGGTTCTTGTTAGAATTTTTTAGATGGTATGAATCAGTCTATGCCTATAATTAACCATTCGGTGAGATCTGATACTATAGAGGACACATCATTTTTAAACATGGAATGCACAGGTAGATCAGATATAAATGTACGGAAGCTATCCCAGTCAGCCATGGAGTATCGGAATACAGTACGGTGGAGAGGTACGTCTGGGGACTTATTACATTTCATTTTTATTTTAACTGATATGACAGAGTTGTCGGAGGATCCTAGAGGAGAAAGAACGGAACATGAACATAGCTCAGGGGAAGTTGAGTACTAACTAGTCTACACAAAGTTTGAGTACTAACTAGTCTACACAATGTTTAACTTGGGTGATCTAACGGAAACCTGTGTGTCGACGAGATTGTGTCGTATACAACAGCAAAAAGAACAACAATAATAATAATAACTAGCATGACCCGTGGGAATTCCATGGTAGTTAAAAACTTTGAAAACACATAAGTAAGAAATTCCTTATTCTTATATTAATCTCAATTTGTAACACATTTTCCACCATAATTTGGAGAGAAATGACGTCATCACCGAAAGTTAGCCCTCACCCCCACCCCCCTCTGCTCGCCTATCACTCTTCCACTCTAATAAAAAGGAAGGTATTAATCTGGGAGGGTACTGTCATTAAAACAATCGCCAATCCATTTGAGGATAATCTTAAGTCGTAACACTTACCACCATAATTTGAAGAGGAATGACGTCATCACCGGAAGTTAACAGTCACCCCCTCTACTCGCCTATCCACCGGGTACTCTAATAAAAAGGAAGGTATAAGGCCTGGGATGACATTCTGAGTAAAATAATCACCAAACCATGTGTGAATACGGAAGGTAATTCTTTTCTCATTAATGAAAGTTTGCGATGATGATGGTTTTTGTGACACAGGGCATTGGACGGATAAGCATATTAATTGATTGAGATTGTCAGACTGACTTCCTCATCTTGGTTGTTATGGTCACAACGTTTCGGCCGTTTTGCCCTCCGGCCTTCATCAGGTGTTTCGAAGTCCTAGTGACATATGTCCGAGTGGTCCTAGACGTTGTATCAAAGTTTACAGTTACTCAAAGGTGCTGAGTTCAATCCTGAACGAAGGCAGTGAAAAGTAACATTAAACAGAGAATCAGCAACTATGTCCCAGAGCCTAGCTGGAGTCCGAACACGGTACCCCCGTAATTATAAAGGGTTGGGTTCGAGACTCCTAACAAACGGTTCCCCAGTTCGATACGAAACACCTGATGAAGGCCGGAGGGCAAAACGGCCGAAACGTTGTGACCATAACAACCAAGATGAGGAAGTCAGTCCGACAATCTCAATCAATGAAAACACCTCATCTCAAAAATACAGACAATTACTAAGCGTATTAATATATAGATAATAATAATAATAATAATAATAATAATAATAATAATAATAATAATAATAATAACAACAACAATATAACGGGAACTTGTGTATCAACGAGATCGTGTCGTATAAAACAACAACAACAACAACAATAATAATAATAATAATAATAATAACAACAACAGTTAGTATTAATAACATAAATAATAGTTATCATTATTACTTGCAGGAATTGTGGATATTCCACAGCGAACTCTTTCACATGTAATATATTGATGTTGGCATTCTGTAGATGTTTAGCGTAGATGGAGACGTTCTGATATTATCGTAGCCCTTTTGTTAAAACTGCAAAAAGTATTCATCTAAGCAAGCAGGGACGCCCAATGTAGCCCAATCGTAAAATATTTTTAAATATGGTATATTTTAATTTATGCAGATTTCGTATATATCATTATAATCAATTTTCTATCGATTCTTATTAATTATAAAGTGATGATTTAAAAAATAAAAGGAATATATCCATAGGACTTGGGTGCATCAACTTGAATCGAAACTGTAACCAAAACCTATGAAGATATATATATATATATATATATATATATTGAGTTTCTTCACCTATAATCAAAATCTAAACCAAAACCTATAAAGTATTATTGGTAAAATCATTTATTAGAAGAAATGGAAGGCCATAACAATTAAATGACTGTCAGCCGAAAAAAAAGCATGACACACAAAATAACACAAACGCTATCGTATTAATATATAGATGCTTAATGAAAACAATAATCAGAAGAGGAAAAAGATGAAGAAGATGAAAAGGAAGATGAACACCTTGAATGTAGTGGCTAATACACATGAGCTATAATCTATAATCGGCCATACAGAAACTGCAACAGACGTAATAAAATAGATAGATAGATAGATAGAGATAGAGAGAGAGAAAGAGAGAGAGAGACACGCCATAGAAGCAAGAAAACTGAAACTTTACAATTGTAAGGTAACTCTATACCCCGACCCCAAAAAACCAGTTCTGGCATCAGCTGGTACCACACCAAATAGTCAAAGAGAAAACCCTACCTATTTCACTACCGGGACTGGAACCTTGGAGAGACTTATCGTCAGCTAAAGTTCAGTGAATATCAGCGTTCCTTAGCAATTTCAAAAGTTATCGATAGAGGTCGAGAGTATTAAAAATCTGGGAAAGTTTCTTGTCATCCACACTCCTGGGAATACCACTTGTTTTAGCCAGTGAGCAATCTCTGCTGATGAACTATGTGAAAAAGCTTAGTGATTAATAATAATAATAATAATAATAATAATAATAATAATAAACGATAATCTACACCCCCATCTTGCACCCCCCCCTCCATTATTTCATCACCGTCCCCCCTCAAAAAAATTATACCAAAGGGCCGAGAAGGGTCAATGAGGACTGAAAGATCGAGGAGCGAGCGCCAACTAGACCTCGGCTGGACAGGCGCAAAGAGAACTGGGACCTTGGGGAGGCTGAGTGCCACTAAAATTCCAGTATAAACCAATGGCGAGAAATCAATGGTAAGTGGATGATGCAAATTCATTTGCAAATGCTATCGAAGGAGGTGGAGAGAGCTGGACGTCTGGGAAGACTTGCTGTCACTCAGGTTCCAGAGAACACCACATTTTTCCAATCAGATCGTTTGTTGACTTGTGTGAAAGCTCCATGTGAGCCAATAGTAATAATAATAATAATAGTAATAATAATAATAATAAGAAGAAGAAGAAGAAGAAGAAGAAGAAGCAGAAAAAGAATCTTGATTTCGTTTAATAATGTCTCCCTGAAAAAAAATGTAATTAATTCTCAGAGGAATCTTCCTTAACCCCAGCTTCAAATCAGGAGCTTCAAAGATCAAGAGTTTTCTTAAGGATATTGGTGCTATCTCCAATAGCCGAGGTCTGAAGGTCGCCCAACATATCGGGGATTCGTAGTTTTTTTTTTATGTCATTCCAGACGACTTGATAGTGCACCTATCGTACCAACTACCGCCCAGATTACTTGGGTTTTGACGTCGTGCATACGTCTTACCTCCAAGGTATACCGAGCTTATGTGCTAGACTTTTCGTTCTCCTTCTCTATCATATTCTTGTCCCAGGGCCCTTAAAATTCTACGATTTTCCACCTCTAAGACTTTACCAATGACTAATAAATCCGAATGGCAGCTTTATCCCACCATACCTCTACCAAGCCATCATCAACTGTTCTATAATAATAATAATAATAATAATAATAATAATAATAATAATAATAATAATACCAGGTAAGATAATCAATGTGTATGTGTGTATATATATATATATATATATATATATATATATATATATATATATATATATATATATGTATGCCAAGGAACGTCTTCAATGTCATGTCTGCTTGAGCGTGTGAATTCGCTGGCAGGACTAAAAAAAAAAAAAAAAAAAAGGTTATCTTCGGGCTCATGGACTTTCAGTGACTGAGGGAGTGGCACTCGTCTGACAAGACGTTGCAATCATTATCATCATGTTTGTATGATGTATGTGTGTTTGTGTGTCCGCTAAAAACTTTCGACACACAGAACAAAAATTCACAAACTTGGTATTATATTGAAGCCCCATCCTTCGCCGAAAAATATCGAAAAATTGGCCAAAAATGTTAATATTTTCACCCCGAAATTGACAATTTTCGCAAGGAGGGGTACACAAAACCGGTCTTCTCGTGACGACGACCAGTTCTATGCATGCGTCAGATTACGTCATGACCTGATTTACTTTAAATAGTTGAATAACTGACTAAATTTCATGTACGTCGTGTTAGCTCAGTTGGTTAGCGCGTTAGTTCATTATCAAAACGTTTTGGGTTCGAATCCTGGTGTGAGAAGTCTTTTGTTTTATTTTTTAAATCTTAATATTGAAACAGGGTTATTTAAGCCATTTTCACGTGTTTTTGTTTTGGTTTTTATTTTTCAGATTTTTTTAAAGAAGTTTTAACGTTCGTTTTTCTGTTTTATTTTTCCATCACATTCGCGTTTACTTTTTTTTTCTTTTTCCGATTTTTACATTTAACAACGTTCGTTTGCCTTACGTTAGTTCTTTGTGTTTTTTATTTTTTAAAGTTTTAACATTTATTTTTTTAAATATTTACTTCGCTTATTCTTATGTTTTGATTAACACCCCCCGCCCTAGCACACGCACCTCTAAACACTCGGGCAACGCCGGGCACCCCCCGCTAGTAATGTAGAAAACCGAATGGGTAATTGCTGCAGCAAGAGAAACGGAAGAACAAACAACATAGAGAACGGAACATTGAATAAGACAAAGAAAAACATACGAAGAGAAACAGCTACATAAACGATTCATAAAAATGACAAAAGATGAAAGTAACGAAAACACTTGGAACAGAAAACCTAAATAAGTAAACTGAATCAATGTTAACAGCTGCATAAAATAGCGCAATTTGCACCGACCACATTAAAGCAAGGATCGACAAGACAAGAAAACAGCAAATGCAGACTCTGCAAGAAAATGGACGAAACAATAAACCATATAAGTGAATGCAGCAAACTAGCCCAAAATAAAAAAAATAAAAACACGATCAATTACGGAAGGTAAAACATTAGCATTTATGCAAAAAATTGCATCTTGAACACACAGACAAATGTTACAAGCACAAACCGGAAGCAGTACATGAAAATAAAAGTCAAAAGAACCTATATGTCATGGATATAGAAACGGATAAACCAATCGAAACAACAAGACTGGATGTAATGATAATTCACAAGAAGCAGATTGAAGACTTTGCCGTTCCAGCAGACTACAGGGTGACGATCAAGGAGATTGAAAAGCAGAGCAAATACACAGAACTGGCCAAAGAGCTCAAAGGGATCTGGAAAATGAATAGAGTTAAGATAACATCATTAATAGTAGGAGTGCTAGGAAGGATACCGAAAAACTTTGAAAAAAAAAAGGAATGGGGAGATTGGAATCAGAGGGATGGCTGAGAAGATACAACGGATATCAATAATGAAAACTGCAGAAATAATAAGGAAATGTCTTTAATGTGGAGACTAACATCACACATGAACTACAAACTGACCACAGAAACGGCTACAGATGTAAAACAAAGGAACATTACATAGGATCATGAAAACTGAAACTGTATAATTGTAATATACTCCCCTTTTTTGTATCTCACCATAAACGGGCACCACACCAAATAATGAGGATGAAAAGACCGAGGAGAGAAAGCACTAGCCAGACCATCACTGGTCGAGTGCAAAAAGGACTGGGACCTTGGGGAGGTCTTTTCCCACCCAAATTCCAGTGAAGATCAATAGTTGCTGCCAACGCGAAATCAATGGTAAGCGGCCGTTGCGATAACACAAATTCTTTTGCAAAGTTTATTGAAAGAGGTGAGTACTGGAAGACTGGAGAGCCTTGTTGTCACTAAGATTCCAGGGAACACCACAAGTTGTTCTCAAAGAGCAATATTTGATGATGGCGTGTGTGTCTACTCCTAGTGAGTACAGCATAATGATAGTATATATAATAATGCAAGAAAGATCATATAAATATTAGTATTCAGATCCAAACGAACTGAAACTGTCATACCTCCTCCTTTACAAAAAAGTAACACAAACATCGCTTTGTATCATACAAAATGCTTGTAAAGGGCCAATAACATTTTGAAGAGCAAACTGAGAAAGACCAACCAGATCTTGACAGGAAATCTTGAGGAAGTCTATTGTTATAGCCCTTTTAACGTTTACATGGAATATGAATTAAATTAGATACATTGAGAGCATTGCCAAGGCTGCTGCAAAAAAGGTTGGCTCCCTCTACCGTGCTATTAAACTACTTACGCCTGAGAGTATCCTATACCTCTATAAGGCAACCATTCGCCCATGTATGGAGTACTGTTGTCACATCTGGGCTGGCGCATCTGCTGCTTGTCTCTCGCTCCTGGACAGGATTCAAAAGAGAGTCGCCAACCTGATAGGTCCTGAACTGTCATCTAGGCTTCAGCCTCTGTCCCATCGACGAGATGTTGCATCCCTCTGCCTGTTCTACAAATACTTTAATGGTGAATGCTCTGACGAGCTGCAAACACTTGTACCTCCCCGACGTAACTACCCCCGACAAACCCGACAAGCTACTAAGTCTCATCCCTTTACAGTAGAGATCCCTAGGTGCAAGAAAGCCTTTTACTCCAATAGTTTCTTCCCCAGAACTGCGGGTCTTTGGAACTCCCTTCCGGGATTCTGCTTCCCCAACTGCAATGATATGCAGAAGTTCAAGTGTAATGTTAACAAACATCTTTCTACTCATCTCCCTTCATAATGACCCCGCTAATTAAGTCCCTGATAGTAGCCCCCTGCTTCAAAGTGGCACTGTGCCTTGTTTGGGGTGAAAATTGAATAAAAAAAAAGTGTTGCAAAGAAAAACAGAAGGCCAAAATAAAGTAACAACAGGTACTGCAGAGCATACAATAGGTGGATTGGTCGTCGTAGCCGACGAACGACCTAGGTTTGTCCACCGGACATTCTCTGGTACCTTACAACCTCATCTCCAGTCGATTAGTAGGTAAGATAGGTTAGTTCTGCCACAACACCCCCTCCCAAGCTAATAACTCCGGATGGGTACCATATTTTTTTCTACTTTGGGTAGACCATAAACGTCTCGATGATTTTCCTCTTCCTGCCCGGACGCCGTGGTACTCGTGTGATTTAGGGAGGCTCATTATCAAACGTGCCGTAGACGGTTTCAATAACCTCTATTTCTCGGGGGATTTATTGTGCAGGGCGGAATTTTTTCTATTAACCTTCCAGAAAAACGTTTTATTGCCATTTTCTCATGTATTAATCGCGAGAATTTAATAAACAATTAATTTCTTACGTAAGGAGACTCCGCCACAAGTAATTGAGGGTCAATAAACCTCACCTAGGACCATGCCTGTAATAATCTATCAGACAAGAGACAACATTGTCCCAGAGTTTTCCATTAGTATTGGTAAACTGATGAACTGTCTATTTTGAAAAGACACCGAGTAAAACGGTCCGGCAGTTCTTCCATATTGCGGAAAAACAGTTTGAGTGCTATTATTTTGCTGCACATAATATCTTTGGGTGATGTTGACTCTCGGTAAATAATGTTCTGATACTTGGAAAAATAGACTTGCGTCTGGTAACTGTTGCGGTATAGCTGAAGTTTTCGTATCCGGTAGATAAATCGCACACAGTCGCATAAACATTTACGACTGAGTCGGTTGGCAAAAGTGTGTCATCATTTTAGAACTAGCGACGGACTGTCCTGCCTTATTTTGGTTTCTTGGTTTGTGGTCAGGCGATGTTCTCGTAAGATGGAGGGCTACTTTTGTTCGGTCTACAACAGTATCGGCTTGTTTGCGCTTTTTGTTTGGATTTTTGTGGTCTAAAACAAGAAAAGTTTCCTATAATTTGTTTTTCAAGGTATGGGCGTCTGTTGTACTTTTTTATTGTCGATTTTCAAAAATTAATGATGGGCTTGTTCCATAATTTAAATTCATGTATCCAGTCCGCGTCCAGTATGTTAATGGTATTCCTTAATACATAAGCTTTTAATTTTTTCGTCTTTCCCAATTATGTGACGTTCGTTTAAAATTAATCTTCGACGTTAATTTGCGTACCGTTAACGACCGTTAGAGTTTTGCGTGTTCTCAGCGTTGTGAATACATTCAATTTCTTTTAGGTATTTAAATTTACTATTAAAAGGTTTGAACTCGAATCGAGTTGGATTTTTATTTCTTTATCATGGATTTTTATAGTCACATATTTTCACAACCCTTGTTTGATATTTTCAATCTCCGCCAAATACACCCGGCGTTTTGTATTTTTTCTGCAATGCGTACTTTTGTGTCCTATATTTTTACATATTAAACATTTTTTTTTAAAATAAATATGGGCAGTCCTTAACCCAATGCAAATTACCACATAGATTACACGGTGACGGGATTTTTCTTTCTTCAAGTTATTTCTTAGATATTTCCTATCTTTTCCCTTTTTATTTTTATGTGTGTGAGTTTTTTTTAAAAGATTGTCAGTCTGCTTTTTTTATCTGGACGACTTAAGCTTCGATATCTATCGAATCTTTTTTTAATGATTTCTATTTTCTGTCAGTCTCCCGTAAACTTTTGTAGAATTAGGTTTGATTCATGTTCTAAATATATATATATATATATATATATATATATATATATATATATATATATATATATATATATATATATATATATATATATTGTTAAAATATAATTACCCACTAATAGGTGTTTCGTCGTCTACGACTATTCAGATTGCAGAGGATAATAATATTTTAAGAATACATCTCGCTAGATTCAGCCATTCGGATGAGTCGTAGACAAGAAAACACGTGTCAGTGGATAATTATATTTAAAAAAAAAAAGCAATACATATGCCGCTCCCCATTTGGGAGTACAAAATTGGTCAAAGGGGAAATTATCCCCACCTCGCATTTAGGTAGAAATGCGCTTTAGTATAAATAATTGAATTCATTCACAAAGTATCGCAAAACAAAAACAAATAACATCTCTCTCTCTCTCTCTCTCTCTCTCTCTCTCTCTCTCTCTCTCTCTCTCTCTCTCTCTCTACATATATATATATATATATATATGTGTGTGTGTGTGTGTGTGTAAAGAGAGAAAGAGAAAGACAGAGAAACCGACACAACAAAGATAAACAAAAATGTAGGAAGAGAAGAGAAGAGTTCAAATAAGTGAGAATGAGAAGAAGAGAGTGATGGATGACAATTCATTAAAAGACGGCAATTTGTTGATTAAAATAAAAGTTACGTCTAATTGATATTCTAGGTTTTGAAACGTAATTAATCCAAATATGCTTATCAATGATATATGAATATGAAGTTTGTTTGAAGTAAATGAATTAAAAAAAAATCCTTAGAAAGACAAAATCACCTTTGGTATAACACACACACACACACACACACACACACACACACACACACACACACACATATATATATATATATATATATATATATATATATATATATACTAACAAAAGTACCCGTCGTTGACTGGGTTCAAAAACAGCCTACAGAAAATGGACTCTGATTTATGAGAGTATAATAGATTATGAAAAAGAAGGGTTGTGAAGAGATAGCTTCGAATTTGGGGGTATCAAAACCAAAGCAAAATATTATGAAAGTAAAAATAAAATAGATAAACCCCATAATTTATTATATCATATCTGTTCACAGTGAAACACTTATCACAATATTCTGTGGATCTATATTAAAAAACCTTGTTAAACTTTGTGACATATTTCCATTCTATGGAGGTCAGGCGCGAACGAACACCCCATAATTTTATTATACCATATTTCTTCAAACTGAAACATGATTATCAAAGTATACTTACGCAGATAGATATGAAAAGTCTTTATTAAATTTTGTGCCTATTTCCATTCTATGGAGGCTAGGTGCGAACGCAGACACCACAATTTTATTATACCATGCCTATTTAAGTTGAAACATACTTATCAAAGTATCCTTATGTACATTTATATCAAAAACACTTGTACACGTTTTTTTTTAATTTTTAAATTTTTTATTTCCATACTTTGTGGACCAGGCGCGTACGCAGACCCCACAATTTTAATGAATCATCATTATGCCAGATCAAATATACCCATTCCTGTGTCTCGATACACCTATCATTATATGTGATCAGTTTTCTATAATAGTCAACCATATAGGATGCTAATCGTGACCAGACACACACACAGACGTTCAGTTTTATATTATCCATGTATGATACTTGTACAGTTTAACGAAGACATTAGAAATGAATATATCGAAAAAAATGTTATATTGTACGCATCCATTTTGGACTGAAGTTTTCCGAAAAAAAAAATTCACTTAATTTGATCAATTAGTTTTTTTGTTTTTTGTTGTTGTTTTTTTTTTTTCAGCGGAAAAAAACATGCTTTTATGACAGCGCGCTAGAGGCAGCCATGGTTGGATTTTTAGAACACGCCACGGGGAGATAACACAGTCTAAAGCATCGACACCCCTCGCCCCATCTTAAATAATACCTTTTCTTCTTAAAAATCGAAACATGATTACCTTTCGATCGGTATCCTAAAAAATTATTTTTTTCCGCTGTAAAAAAAAAAAAAAAAAAAAAAAAACACAAAAAAAAAAATCAGAAACTACTTGATCAAATAAGGTGAATTTTTTTCCGGGGAACTTCATTCCATAACGGATACGGACAATATAACTTTTTTCGGTATTTTCATTTTTTTTCCATATCTTAATTAAGCTGTGCAAGTACCATATATATATATATATATATATATATATATATATATATATATATATATATATATATATATATAGTAATGTGTATTAGCATAATATTGAAAATTCACGCCAAAAATTGAAACCATTTAAAAATAATCAAGTACTTTTTCTGTTTCCACCATCGAAAAGTGCATATCACAAATCCATGTACATCTACATAAATCAATAAATTAAATAAAAATAAAAACAAACTCTGAACATACACGTGCACACACATAACTACATAGTATGTGTTTGTTTGTTTGTTTGTGTATTAAGTTCCGTGTTTCCCGGGTTAAAATACATGCATACATATACAAG